>NW_026856620.1:0-48509 GCF_026571515.1 Ruditapes philippinarum | reverse complement strand
AACATTTTTGAAATATTTTAAAACTTTAAAGTATAAGGTTTCAACAAAGACAAACCCCCTTTAAAAGGATTTTGGGGAAACAAAAAATGAAAAAAAACAAAAAGGGCCCCCTTTTGAAAACAACTTTATTTTACCCCTGACTGAAATTTTTTGACGACTGAAAAACTGCAAAAAAAAGGGCAAATGACCACGAAAAGGGAAAGTCCCCAAACTGCTTATACTACTTTAAAAAAATAAGAAGGTTGGAAAGGGAAAACCGTTTCCATGTAAATATGTTATTTTTTTTTTAAACCATTTTGAAAAATAAAAGGGTACAAAAATGTTTAACATTCAAAAACTGACTTTGTTTGCTTCGTTAAAGCATTTTTTTAAATTCTTTTCGGGCCTTTATTTAAAACCCAATTTTTACCATTAATTAAAAACGTATTTTTTTATTTAAAATTCAAATAAAAAAACATTATTTTTTTCCCCAGTATTTGGATTATTGTTTAAAACCAAAATTGCAAAACGACATTAAATAAAAATGAAAAAGCCTTTTCATTTTTCATTTTTTAATAGGTTAAATTTTAAAATATGAGAAATTTATTAAAAACCAAATTAGAAAAATTTTGTCCTTTCAAAGGGTTTAAAAATCTGAATTGATAAAAGCAATCAAAAAAAGACTTTTCTCTTTTCAAATTCCACAGACTTTAATCAATAATTGTTGGGGACATTTGGGTTTGGGAAGTAAAATTTTAAACAGTTCAAAAACTTTATAAAAGTTGGACAGCTTATACAACCTGCATTCCCTTTTCCCTGAGGTTCGACTTTATGGGACTTGCGACGAATACCCCCTTTAGAGAGGTGAAAACTTTAAAACCCTTTGTGGCCCGATAAATGACTCAAATTGATTTTTCCTTTGCTGATAAATCAAAATTGTAAGGGATTTAAATATCAAAATTAAGATACGAACATTATAAAGACCTGGCCAGACAACACGGTTTTTACACCGATGTGTAATCTGACCTTTACTCTTACAAACAGGTTGAAAAAAGTTTATCAACTTTTTGTGGCTTTAAATATAACTGTGACAATTTACATTGGTTTTTTTTTTTTTTCATCATTGATAAGATTTGCACATATGTGTGAAGTGAAATTGTGTTCGTGTGTACCCGCGTGTGTCCATATTAAAGCACGCTCACCACGTTTTTCTTTGTCTCTAATTTACGATTAAATTTGGATGATTTTTTTTCTAAGAATTGGTATTTTAATGAAATTAATATTAAATATAGAAACATTACTTTTTATTTATATTTTTAAAGACATGGCAATGGATTCTAGGCACAAGTGGCTTAATTTTCCATGGCATGGGTCGACCTGTTATCTTATGTAGAGAAATTTGGACTTGCTTGGGATTTATGTTTCTATGCTGAAAAGAATCACAAAAACGTTTATACGTAAAAATATTTTCAATCGTTCTTTATTTTTCTGGTCGCTTTTACTTTAGCGTTCCCTGTGTGCCCGCAAAAAGCAGTTGGGAATTTTTTTGTTTAAAAATTTCACATCATTATATAGGATATTGTTAAATGAATTTCGAAAATTTTCTAGACAATAAGTTATAAAAATAACGTTTTTTTTGCGATTGTTGATTCGCGGGTAAATTGAAATATATCAAAACAAGCAAAAAATTATAAAAATTATTTAACACAAACTGATGAGCGGATATTTTTCTTTGTCCAACAAATTATTGGATACAAATGTTAAGGATAAATATGTTTAAGTGGATAGCCGTGAGAGATTATTCCCCTTTTCCCCCTCATGGTTTATACTCAAGTCCAAAGTCTCTAACTTTGATCTTACTTTTCAATAAAAACCGAATTTGAAAGAGACTTGTTTTTGAATATCCATCCGCTTTTTAGAATCTGCCTCTTTTGAAATTTTACATTTAAACATATGTGTTAAACAGGGATACTCCGGGATTTGGCAAATTTTGTTGGGTTTATCACTTCCCAATTTGTTATCGTAACTTCACTTCATGTTGGGTTAATTTTTGGTCCTTCGGGATCAAATTTGATTGCCAACACGTTATAAAGTGTTGGGAGAATTGAGTTACCGCTTAAAAGCCGGTGCTAGGGGGGCCGTAGAAGGGATGTTGCAACTTATTCATTAAATCCTCATGTACAGACTCAATCAAAACCGAGAGTCTGGCAATTCTTATGTTATTTTGGGTTGTGATTAAATGCCTTCCAAAGGGATACTTTGTTTCCAGAATTTTAATTTATTTTAACAGGATGAATTTAAAGAATTTTTCTGGGTACGTTGCTTGTCAACATCGGCAAATGATGGCTGATGGTTTCGATATGAGGACCACAGTGATTTTTTCAACATTGTTGATACACACAAATATGTAGTTGTTATCAGCCATTTGATTTCCAGCATCTTTTTGATTATGATAGCTATCATATTAATGAATTTAATGGTAAATATTGGATTTGTTTAGTTTAAAATACCTTGTTCAGAATATGTACATGTAGACAATTGACACAATGATTAAGTATGAAGTTGGACCGAGAACTTCAAAACTCTATGTAAGTCTTCTCCTAATGATTGAATTCCAAGTAATGCCTTATTTAACAATGTTTTTTTTAATCAATCATGTTCATTCAACGGATCTTTATCGAGAAAAAAAGGCCCTTTTTTAAATATTTTTAAAAAAATACTTTTTTTTAAATACTCATAATAGGCTTTAAATTTGTGGATCGTATAAATAGGTTAAATTTTTTTTTTGGGATGTAAAACAAATGGATAGATTTTGCTTTTTGAAAAATATTTTTTTTTGAATTAAGCTTTTTCGTTTTATGAAATTTTTACAGTAGGGTTGAAAATGTGAATCATAAATGAAAATTTATTTATTTTTTTAAAAGTACCCGTACTTTAAAGTCTTTACTCATTATGCTTAGCAAAATCAAAACAGTAAATGTCCCAAAATGCTCAACAAATGTTTATGATATGATAAGAAATATTTTCTACAATAAAAAAATTTCTTGACCAAAACTATTGATTTTAATGGATAGGTGGCGTAGCGTGTAAGTGATGTTGAAGGAATTTTTTACATGCATGCAATCGAATCACAACTCCACATTGGCAGTTTGTCCCTTTATTTAAAAATTAAAATGATGGCTCATACTCGCCCTTTAAAAATGAAATATTTAGGTGCACGTTCAAAACTGAGTTCGTACTAAACAAACTTGTTTGTTAATAATTTCTGAAAAAAAACTGCGGTAAACTATCTGTTTAAGGTTACACACTTGCAATTTAAACATTTTAAGTATAATGAATTTGTTTTTTATATCAGACGGCATGGAAGTAGAGACCTTGAATTCCCGACAAAAACTCAAAAACATTCATATAAGCCCTATCATTTTTCAAATTTGCTGATTATATCAGTGTATTGTATTTGTTTACAGATTGGAACACATTTGGAAAATTGGAACGTATCTGCCAGGCTATTCTCAATATTTTGGTGAGATTTTAGATGTAACAAGGAAGTTTGGTGCAAGGCTAAAGGTCAGATTCATCCCAGCAGCCTAACAGAGAAGTATTAGCTGGACGATTAAAATCCGAAGAAGTTCCAAACATGTATGTTTAACGTTTTAAACATTTCTCAATACATGAAAAATCATATTTTATCTTTTAAAATAACGTAATCAATTAAAGAAAGCGTTTTGAAATGTTAATTAGGCTTACTGAAATACTGTTAGCTTTTGTTATTTTTATTTCTGAAGGACCAAAAAATGGTAATCTTCTTACAGTTTCCCAATATAACACATGTTAGACCTTTTAAAGTATTAGAAAAAATATTGATTTCTGTGGCATAAATGATCCTTTAATCTATTTTTTAATTTTGTTTCATATACGCTAGAGCATTCGTGATAAAGACCAGTGTGAAAATTTATAGGACAGAAGCTGGATGAATTGATATCATTGAAAGAAGATATGTGTAATCTCATGCGACTGAATGAAAGAAGAACACGAGCGTCTCCCGAGAAATAGCAGTTAGATAGATATATCCAAACATATTAAGAAATAGATTGACTTTAGTGGATTTGCTTTAACCTTAGAAAGAGCAGTGAACTGATGATTATATATGCTAGTTTGGCTGCTGAGTGTTTGATTATGACAAAACTTTACCATATAAGAAAGAGTATGAAGATGTATATAATAATCATGTACATGATCAAATGTTTGTAAATGTTTTGCAAACTATAAGACAATACCTTAAAATGGCATCAAAAAGTAAACGGTAGTATCTCAGTTTAATTAACTGATCATTGATTGAAGTGTCGGAGTATATGTTGATACCAAGGCCGAACAGGATCGATAAAAGCAGAATTTCACAAAAGAAGAGTTTCGAGGTTTAACTTTGCCTTTTCATATTTTAAATTTGCATTCTTTAAAATCAGGTTTTGATTGAAAAATGTTTCCATTATAAGCTGAATCGGTATCTGGTCAAGCCTACACATTCCAGTAGCTATGTTTCTTTTATAAGCATTTTTAAAATATTGATGTCCTTTGTTGTATATAACTTATAAATGCAACGAAACATAAGACTGGTAATTTGCAAAGTAATGTATTTTTTCATTTATTTGCATATATTTAATTTAAAATTGTTCTCAAAAAAAGCATTCCTTTTTTCTTTTTTGGGAATATGTTGCAGCGTAATAGTAAGTAAAAGTGGCACCTTTGTTTAATTAGATGTCTTTTATTTTAATCAGTATGTTTATACCTTCTATTACACATCAATGTTTCTTGGCATTTCAATAAAACATGTGGCATAAGTAGTTGGTCGATAACCGGAGGTAAAAATAAAAGTTTAACCGTCCACCGAAAATTTTACCCAAAATAATTCGGCGTAACCAAAACAACAAAAATGAACACATCAGTTAACCAAGTCTGTAAACCATAGTTCGTTCTTACCTTATTGATCAACGGACTAACTGCACATTTAAGTTGATCTTATAAATTCAAATAATTTTGTTTAAAATTTGTTTTTAAATGTTACACATTCAAGGACCAATGTTGTAAGCGTAGTTTAGAATAAAGATCAACGGGAAAAGGCAGCAAATTCCTTGAACGCAAAATATATCTATCAAGTTGTAATATTACATTGGGTAAATAAACTTTACTAAGTTACTTAATTTTCAACTAGTTAATTTGCCTCTAATTAAAAGAGTATTTAATTGTTTAAGGGGTATTTTCATTTTTGCTTAGTATACATCATAATTTTTGTTCCTAATCTAAATTCAGTCCTACGCATAAACCCTCCCAGCCTGCTGGAATTCAGAAGGGTTATCAGCTAGAAATCACTATTAACCTGGTAAATCCCCATTAACACGTCCATGAACTGAGAGTCCTGTCATTATTAATTGGGGCCCTCTGTATTCCCTTATCTAATTGGCCCTAACGTTTGAAAGGATAAATTTCTGAAGATAAGTCCTAACTTTATGGAGTGTTTTTTTTCTCTGGGGTCTGCGGCCCAAGTGGGAATTGTGAAACTTTAGCAAATTATTTTGAAATTATTTGTAAATATTTACACTTAATTTTTAATAAAGATAAATTTTAGCTACTAAATGAATTATAAATTTGGATATACCTTTATAAGTGAAACACTTCTTAATTTTAATAAACTTCCATAGTAAAGTGCAATGGGTTCAGGTGTTATTAGGATGTTAACTGGAGTGAACTGGCCCCCCACCCCCCAACCCCACCCCGAAAAAAAAACGGCTAAAAATATTTTTATTATTAGCTCAACTATATAAAATATATGTGAGAGCTGTCCTACTCCCCTCGGCTTGTAAGCCAGCGTCAGCGTACATACTTTAAATTAATGCTTATATGCAGTAAACATTTTATCTCTTACTATTTTATTAGCTCATCTGAGGACAATGTCCGTGTGCGTCAAAAATTTCTTTAAAAAGACTTCTACTCCCTAAACCACTAAGCCAAATTTGTTGAAACTTTTGCAGGAGTGTTCCTTGCATAAAAGGCTCTACCAAAGATGTTCAAAGAATAAAATTCTATGCAGAACTTTGGTTGCCATAGCAACCGAAAAAAAAATTATAAAATGTTCTTTTAAAAAAATCCAAAGAGCTAGAGCTTAGATATTTGGCATGAAACATCTTATACTGAGCGTTCTATCAAGTTTTTTCAGATCAAAGCCCTGGGGTAAAAACTGGCCCCGCCCCGAGGGGTCATTAATATTTTTCCTTATATGTACACATGTATTCCTTATGATCATACACATCATGTGATAAGGTGTAAAGCTCAAAAAACCAGTATTTCCAGAACTATATCCCCTTGAACATATAATTTTCCATAAAATAATGTTATTTTTTTCTCTTTCTATTTCATAATAAGGGATTGACTTAAAACTCAAATATATGTTTCCTTACCATCAACTACATCATATGTGACAATGCTGTTAACTCTAGCCACCAATATTTTTCCCAGAATTATCTTCTCATGAACTCATTTTTTTTTCTTAAAAAATGTTACCTTTTTACTTACTTCTTTATTTCTTAAGTATCTACTTCTAACTTAAAAATATATGTTCCTTATACATGTGTGACAAGAATCATAACTCTGGCATGAATATTTCCAGAATTATTTCCCCTTTGAATTTAGATGTTTTTATGCCCCTGAAGGGTGGGGCATATTAAAATCGAACATCCGTCTGTCTGTCTGTCAGTCCATCAGGCATATAGACAGTGGAGGTAGTGTCCGCTCTGAAACTTCAGTATGCATGAAAGTATTTTAATTTTTCTTTCATATATGAAATAACCATAGAGGTATGGTGAGTGCGAACATGACTTCGGTTCCCTACGACTAAGGTCAAGGTCACTGTGGGGTTCAAACTTTTCATTTTTTATGTTAAATAAATTATAGAAGGTGGTGGTCCTGTCCGCTCTATAAACACTTCAGTATGCATGAAAGAATTTTAATTTCTCTTTCATATAAGAAACAACCATAAATGTATGGTGAGTCGCGAACAAAGACTCGGGTTCCTACGACTGAGGTCAAGGTCACTGTGGGGGTTCAAACCTTTGTCATTTTTTATGTTATATAAATATAGAAGTTGTGGTCGTGTCCGCTCTTAAACTTCAGTATGCATGAAATAGAGGATATTTGTTTGTTTGTGTGTAAGATGAAATTTTATTTCATCGAGTGGGCTTTAAAAACAGTATTCTCACGAGTGGCGTAGCCACGAGTGAGAATACTGTTTTTAAAGTTCACGAGATGAAATAAAATTACATCTTACACAACAAACAAACAAATTTTCTTTTTTATTTTATGCTAAAAAACAAGTTTAAACGGAATTTCCATAATATTAACATAAATATTAAAATCTGTTTCCCCATTGAGAGCCTCATTTCGTGCGAATTTCTCATTAAAAACAAGAAGTCTTGAGCTAAAAAAATAAGTCCGACAATCAACATTAAAATGACAGTGATATTATTTATTTTTTTAAAAAAATGAATGATCGCTTGCTTTAATAATAAAAACAAACAATTCGTGTAGGAGAAAATTCCAACCATCCATCCATATTTCTGTTACTTACTGCGAATTTATATTAGACCTGGCTTGTTAAATGTAAGCGGCAGCCATTTTTTAAAGTTGTGCATTTCACGGGAGGAAAATAATTGTGTTTGATTCAGAGGGATATCATTTGGAATTGTTAGTCATACACCTTTTTAAAAGAAAGAAAACATATTTGAGGATTGAAACAGACAAAAAATAAGTGTTGACAGATGTGAAAACATGAAAAAAGCAGCTATGAAAATGGAAGACTTGGAACTTGCTCGGAATGCTGGGTGGTTTACTTGTTCTACGAGCTGTAGCTGTCATTGCTTTTCAATTTTTCATAAAGCATACGGCAGTTATTTCTCGTAGGATACTTTAATATGCCCAAATGTCATCAAGAGCAGTTTGCATGTGGAGGAATGTATTTTTCAGACTGTAAAAATGAAACAAAAAATTTAGAGACGAAATTTGGTGATTGGAATTTGAATGAATAGAAGTAAGTTTTCTTCTTTTTATTACTTTTGACGTTTAAGGTATTTATCAATTTCAGCTTTGCTTTTTCTTTAAACAGCCTGACATTGTCAGAATCGTCAGCAAAAATAAAATTGAGGTACCACATGGGGAAAATCTTAAAAAAGTAGTTTCGTCATTGAAAAAAGTGAAATTATATTTTGATAATTTTCACTGTGAAATTACCAAATATAATTTTCACGGATAAATCAGTAATCCACTGAAAAGCATAAAATAAAGGATTTTAATTTTTCTTTCACATATTCAATAACCATAGATATATGGTGTGCCAAGAATAAGACTCAGGTTTCTACAACTAAGGTCAAGGTCACTGTGGGGGTTCAAACTTTGTCAATTTTGATGTGTCTGCTCTAAAACAAATATGAATAAAAGGATTATATTTTTTTATTTCGCATATGAAATTATCATAAATGTATGATGTGTTTGCGCTTAAGACCCGTGTTCCTACGCCTTAGTTCAAGGTCACTGCTGGGGTTTAAACTTTTTCAATATTTATGTTATATACATATAAATGGTGGTTATTGTGTCCGCTCTGTAACTTCCATACATGAAAGTTTCAATTTTTAAAAAAAAATTAAGTCACCATAAATGGACAATGTGTTGTGAACTTAACCCAGGTTTCTTTGTCTAACTTAAAGGTCACTGCTGGGGTTCGAACTATGTCAATTTTTACCACCACACTTAACATGTAATAGGTGGTTTATAACTAGAATCCTTTGAGGCATTTGTCACGTTCTGTGACAGCTCTTGTTTATATTTTATTTTTGTACATGTATATTGATATTTTTTGTACTTCAAAAAATGTTTCTTAACACTTATATCAGGTGCGAATAGATTTATAACTCTAGCTGTATTTCTAGAATTATCTCCATTTCATTTTTGAACTTGGGATTTAGTGAAAATTCATTTATTTCAAAGGATAATCTTTGTTATTAGAAATGATATCTACTCTAGACTTAAAATAATTGTTCTTTGTCATTATTACTTACATCATGCATGACAAGGTTCATAACTCTAGCATCTTTATTTCAAGATATATTTTATCTTTGAACTTATAACTTTACTATAATTTAAAGGTCATCAATGTTTTACTATTTTCTGCTTTAATGCAATTGGTATAGTTAAAGTGATTTAGTATTTTGTACGGAAGTCAAAATACTACTTTGTTTACATTTTGCTACCTTTTTTACATTTTTTTTTTCACATTCAGAGATTTTTTTTCTACCAAATTGGATGAAAGTAATTTACATTAGTATTTTTGTTGTGATCACAGGGACTCGGCACAGTGTTGGGGTAGTGTAAAAAGCAATTTTAGAAAAAAATACTTATAAATTGTTTTTTCTCTAAAATTAATTTTTACCCTACACTATCCCAACACGGAACCGAGTCCCTGTGATTTTGAGTTGTAAGTGTTTTAAAGTAATCCAGTCTTTTTAGTCTTTAACTCTTATTAAAAATTGAATGTTCTGAAATGTTCTCTATATCCTACAGCTTAAACTATACATTCTTGAAACATGATAGGATCATAAAACATTCTAGGGTGCTGCTATCAGTGATACTGTGACAAGCCATGTAATTATAATTAAATGCTCATCACTGGCCAGAGATAGCAAATTTTGGGGGAAAACTGGAAATCTTGGGTTTATGCGTAGGACTGTATTACGCATATGTGAATTTTTGTGAAATTTATGTTTTGTGTATATATTGACTGAATGTACATTTTATGAATATACTTATCCTTTTTGAATTGATCACGTTCTTCTGTTAAAAATTTCATGTTAGTATTTCATGCATTGTAAATGGCTATACACATGTATGTAAACACATATTATCCTAATAAACTATTTGTTATGTTATGTTATATGTATAAAATGTTTACAATTTAAAGTGAATTGGTCAACAATTGAAAAACTGTAATTAATACAATAAATAATTAATATATGAAGATTGTTTTCATCAATATAGTTTCAGTCTTGATTATCGTTTCTTAACCATTTAACGTTAAGCCAGGGGTATAAGCAACAAGATGCATGAATTCATTATTTGGCGTTTAAGGTCTTACAATAATTAAAGGACTATTGTACCACAATATTGATGCTTATGGTAACATAACTCAAACATATGTCGTGATGGCCTTTAAACGAAGACAATGACTGCGTACACGTGTATATTTATATTTTGAAAACCAGGTCAGCAACCTGTATTAATAGGTAACCATTTTTTGTTAATATCAAAATATTATATACAATAAATAACACATGGGTTTGTGGGTATCAGTAAAAATATCGTTCCGAGGAAAATACTGTTACCCGAGACTTCGCCAAGGGTAACAGAATTTTTACGAGGGATGAAATTTTTACTTTCACACACAAACCCATGTGCTATTTATTTAATTACCCCGATCAAATACTGTGATGATCTGAAATTGTCAACTAAATCTAACTGTAACAAAAATAAACCAATAGTAGCAATAACTAAACTGTTCTTACCTTGCAAGTTTTAAGTATACTAAAGGCCTACTTGAGAAGCTGTTTTTCTCTTATTTTCTAAGCAATTGATGATATCTACCAGTCATAAACATACAATAAGCTATGTTTTATTGTTGCATGGTTTTGACAAAGTGCATTTACAGAATAACGATGATATCCTACTGATGTCTGTCCACCATCTCTATCTGTAACGTTTCACTGGTTAAGGTAGACTCCACACTAAATTTCAAGTTTCTGCCGCCAATGTCCTACAAGCAATATGCTTCATAAATCTGATCCCAAACTGCACAACCTGGAAATTTATCTAATAACCAATTAGAAAAACTTTGTCCCTTTCAAAGTTATGAATCTAGAATTGATAAAAGCATCAACAAATGACTTTTCTCTTTTTCATTCCACAGATTTATCATATTGTGGTGACATTTGGGTTGGAGTATTTTAAACAGTTCAAAAACTTTATAAAGTGGACAGCTTATACAACCGCATTGCCTTTCCTGATCGACTTATCGGAGTGCGAGAATACCCCCTTTAGAGAGGTGAACATTAAACCTTTTGTCCGATAAATGACTCAAATTGATTTTTCCTGCTGATCAATCAAAATGTAAGGGATTTAAATATCAAAATTAAGATACGAACATTATAAAGACTGGCCAGACAACACGGTTACACCGATGTGTAATCTGACCTTACTCTACACAGGTGAAAAAGTTTATCACTTTTTGTGGCTTAAATATAACTGTGACATTTACATTGGTTTTTATTTTTTCATCATTGATAAGAATTGCACATATGTGTGAGTGATTGTGTTCGTGTGTACCCGCGTGTGTCCATATTAAAGCACGCTCACCACGTTTTTCTTTGTCTCTATTTACGATTAATTGGATTTTTTTCTAGAATTGGTATTTTTATGAAATTAATATTAAATATAGAAACATTACTTTGTATTTATATTTTAGACATGGCAATGGATTCTAGGCACAGTGGCTATTTTCATGGCATGGGTCGACCTGTTATCTTATGTAGAGAAATTTGACTTGCTTGGGATTTATGTTTCTATGCTGAAAAGAATCACAAAAACGTTTATACGTAAAATATTTCCAATCGTTCTTATTTTTCTGATAGCTTTTACTTTAGCGTTCCTGTGTGCCCGCAAAAAGCAGGTTGGTTTTTTTGTTTAATTTCATCATTATATAGATATGTTAATGAATTTCGAATTTTCTAGACAATAAGTTATAAATAACGTTTTGTTGCGAATTGTGATTCGCAGGTAAATTGAAATATATCAAAACAACGCAGAAAATATATAAAAATTATTTACACAACTGATGGCGATATTTTTCTTGTCCATCAAATTATTGATACAAATGTTAAGGATAGAATACTGTTTAAGTGATAGCGTGAGAGATATTCCCCTTTTCCCCTCATGAGTATACTCAATCCAGTCTCTAACTTTGATCTACTTTCATAAAACCGAATTTGAAAATACTTGTTTTGATATCCATCGCTTTTTAGAATCTGCCTCTTTGAAATTTACATTTACATATGTGTTAAACAGGGATACTCCGGGACTCGGCAAATTTTGTGGTGTTAATTTATTTTAACAGGATGAATTTAAAGATTTCTGGGTAGCGTTGCTGTCAATATCGGCAATGATGGCTGATGGTTTCGGATATGAGGACCACAGTGATTTTCACATTGTTGATACACACAAATATGTAGTTGTTATCAGCCATTTGATTTCCAGCATCTTTTTGATTATGATAGCTATCATATTAATGAATTTAATGGTAAATATTGGTTGACATGTGAATCATAACATGAAAATTTATATATATATAAAATCTGATCCCAAACTGCACAACCTGGAAATTTATCTAATAACCAATTAGAAAAACTTTGTCCCTTTCAAAGTTATGAATCTAGAATTGATAAAAGCATCAACAAATGACTTTTCTCTTTTTCATTCCACAGATTTATCATATTGTGGTGACATTTGGGTTGGAGTATTTTAAACAGTTTCAAAAACTTTATAAAGTGGACAGCTTATACAACCGCATTGCCTTTCCTGATCGACTTATCGGAGTGCGAGAATACCCCCTTTAGAGAGGTGAACATTAAACCTTTTGTCCGATAAAATGACTCAAATTGATTTTTCCTGCTGATCAATCAAAATGTAAGGGATTTAAATATTCAAAATTAAGATACGAACATTATAAAGACCCATACAACCACGGTTACACCGAGCAATCTGACTCACTCTTTACACAGGTGAAAAAGTTTTCTTTTTGTGGCTCTAAATTAACTGATTTAATTGGATTTTTTTCATCATTGAGAATTGCACATATGTGTAGTGATTGTTTCGTGTGTTACCCGCGTGCACCGCTCACCATTTTTCTTTGTCTCTAACGATTAATTTGGATTTTTTTCTAATATTTTTAGAAATTTAATATTAAATATAGAAACATTACTTTGTATTTATATTTTAGACATGGCAATGGATTCTAGGCACAGTGGCTATTTTCATGGCATGGGTCGACCTGTTATCTTATGTAGAGAAATTTGACTTGCTTGGGATTTATGTTTCTATGCTGAAAAGAATCACAAAAACGTTTATACGTAAAATATTTCCAATCGTTCTTATTTTTCTGATAGCTTTTACTTTAGCGTTCCTGTGTGCCCGCAAAAAGCAGGTTGGTTTTTTTGTTTAATTTCATCATTATATAGATATGTTAATGAATTTCGAATTTTCTAGACAATAAGTTATAAATAACGTTTTGTTGCGAATTGTGATTCGCAGGTAAATTGAAATATATCAAAACAACGCAGAAAATATATAAAAATTATTTACACAACTGATGGCGATATTTTTCTTGTCCATCAAATTATTGATACAAATGTTAAGGATAGAATACTGTTTAAGTGATAGCGTGAGAGATATTCCCCTTTTCCCCTCATGAGTATACTCAATCCAGTCTCTAACTTTGATCTACTTTCATAAAACCGAATTTGAAAATACTTGTTTTGATATCCATCGCTTTTTAGAATCTGCCTCTTTGAAATTTACATTTACATATGTGTTAAACAGGGATACTCCGGGACTCGGCAAATTTGTGGTGTTAATTTATTTTAACAGGATGAATTTAAAGATTTCTGGGTAGCGTTGCTGTCAATATCGGCAATGATGGCTGATGGTTTCGGATATGAGGACCACAGTGATTTTCACATTGTTGATACACACAAATATGTAGTTGTTATCAGCCATTTGATTTCCAGCATCTTTTTGATTATGATAGCTATCATATTAATGAATTTAATGGTAAATATTGGTTGACATGTGAATCATAACATGAAAATTTACTACTATTAAGTACCCGTATTTAAAGTCTTACTCATTATGCTTAGCAAAATCAAACAGTAATGTCCAAATGCTTCAACAAATGTTTATGATATGATAAGAAATATGTTCTACAATAAAAAATTTCTTGACCAACTATGATTTTAATGATAGGTTGGCGTAGCTGTAAGTGATGTTGAAGAAGTTTACATGCATGCAATCGAATCACACTCCACATTGCAGGTTTGTCTTTATTAAAAAATTAATGATGGCTCATACTCGCTTTAGAAAATGAATATTTAGTGCACGTTCAAAACTGAGTTCGTACTAAATCAAACTTGTTTGTTCATAATTTCTGAAAAAATACTGCGGTAAACTATCTGTTTAAGTTACACACTTGCAATTTAACATTTAGTATAATGAATTGTTTTTTTATATCAGACGGATGGAAGTAGAGACCTTGAATTCCCGACAAAAACTCAAAACATTCATATAAGCCTATCATTTTCAAATTTGCTGATTATATCAGTGTATTGTATTTGTTTACAGATTGAACACATTTTGGAATTGGAACGTATCTGCCAGGCTATTCTCAATATTTTGGTGAGATTTAGATGTACAAAGAAGTTTGGTGCACGGCTAAAGGTCAGATTCATCCAGCAGCCTAACAGAGAAGTATTAGCTGGACGATTAAAATCCGAAGAAGTTCCAAAACATGTATGTAACGTTAACATTTCTCAATACATGAAAAATCATATTTTATCTTTAAAATAACGTAATCAATTAAAGAAAGCGTTTGAAATGTTAATTAGGCTACTGAATTACTGTTATTTTTATTTCTAAGACCAAAAATGGTATCTTCTTACAGTTTCCCATATAACACATGTTAGACCTTTCTAAAGTATTAGAAAAATATTGATTTCTGTGGCATAATGATCCTTTAATCTATTTTAATTTTGTTTCATATACGCTAGATTCGTGATAAAGACCAGTGTGAAAATTTAGGACAGAAGCTGGATGAATTGATATCATTGAAAGAAGATATGTGTAATCTCATGCGACTGATGAAAGAAGAACACGAGCGTCTCCGAGAAATAGCAGTTAGATAGATATATCCAAACATATTAAAATAGATGACTTTAGTGGATTTGCTTAACCTAGAAAGAGCAGTGAACTGATGATTATATATGCTAGTTTGGCTGCTGAGTGTTTTGATTATGACAAATTTACCATATAAGAAAGAGTATGAAGATGTATATAATAATCATGTACATATCAAATGTTTGTATAAATGTTGCAAACTATAAGACAATACCTTAAAATGGCATCAAAAGTAAACGGTAGTATCTCAGTTTAATTAACTGATCATTGATTGAAGTGTCGGAGTATATGCTGACACCGAGGCCGAACAGGATCGAGAAAAGCAGAATGTCACAAAAGAAAAATTTTTGAGTTTTAAATTTGCCTTTTTATATTTAAAATTTTCATTCTTTAAACAGGTTTGATTAAAGGGTTTTCATTAAAAAGCTGAATGGTATCTTTGGCAAGCTACACATTTTCCCTAGCTATGTTTTTTTTATTTAAACATTTTTAAAAAAATTGATTTTCCCTTTTTTGTATTTAATTATAAACAACGGAAAAATAAGAAAATAATTTTTCGGGATGTTTTTCTTATTGGGAATTTATTTTTGTTCTTTAAAAAAAACATTTTCCTTTTTTTTTTTGGGAAAGTGTTGCCCGCGTTTTTTAAGAAAAATGCCCCCTTTGGGTTTTTAGATTTCTTTTTTAAAACATTTTATACCTTCTTTAAAATCAAAATTTCTTGGGATTCAAAAAAACATTTTTGGGAAAAAGTAGTTGGGCGAAAAACGGGAAAAAAGTTTACCCCCCACCGAATTTTACAAAAATATTCGGCGTAACAAAACAACCAAATGAACACATTCAGTTTACCAAGTCTTGTACCATAGTTCGTTCTTAACCTTATTGATCAACCGGCACTACTTGCACATAAGTTGATCTTAAATTCAATAATTTGGTTTAAAAATTGTTTTAAATTTTACACATTCCAAGGACCCCAATGTTGTACGCCGTAGTTTAGGGAATTTTTATTCAACAAAAGGGAAAGGCAGCATTCCCTTGAACGCAAAAATATTCTATTTCAAGGTTTGTTTTAATATACATTGGTTTAAATTTAAAATTTTTCTTAAGTACATAATTTCAACTTAGTTTAATTTTTCTCTTATTAAGAGAAATATTTTTTAATGTTTAAAGTATTTTCAAATTTTTGCTTTAGGGGTATTATCATAAAATGTATGTTTGTTCCTTTAATCTATTTACGCATATTGGTTGAATTTTATGTGAAAATTTAAAAAAAAAAAAAAAAAAAAAAAAAAAAAATTTTATGTAAAATGTGTATTATTGACTTTAATGTTACATTTTATGAATATACTTATCCTTTTTGAATTGATCACGTTCTTCTGTTAAAAATTTCATGTTAGTATTTCATGCATTGTAAATGGCTATACACATGTATGTAAAACACATATTATCCTAATAAACTATTTGTTATGTTATGTTTATGTGTATAAAATGTTTACAATTTAAAGTGAATTGGTCAACAATTGAAAAACTGTAATTAATACAATAAATAATTAATATATGAAGATTGTTTTCAGCAATATAGTTTCAGTCTTGATTATCGTTTCTTAACCATTTAACGTTAAGCCAGGGTATAAGCAACAAGATGCATGAATTCATTATTTGGCGTTTAAGGTCTTACAATAATTAAAGGACTATTGTACCACAATATTGATGCTTATGGTAACATAACTCAAACATATGTCGTGATGGCCTTTAAACGAAGACAATGACTGCGTACACGTGTATATTTATATTTTGAAAACCAGGTCAGCAACCTGTATTAATAGGTAACCATTTTTTGTTAATATCAAAATATTATATACAATAAATAACACTTGGGTTTGTGGGTAACAGTAAAAATATCGTTCCGAGGAAAATACTGTTACCCGAGACTTAGCCAAGGGTAACAGAATTTTTACGAGGGATGAAATTTTTACTTTCACACACAAACCCATGTGTTATTTATTGTATTACCCCGAACAAATACTATGATGATCTGAAATTGTCAATTAAATCTAACGGTCACAAAAATAAATCAAGATTAACAATAACTAAACTGTTCTTACCTTGCAAGTTTAAAGTATACTCCAGGCCTACTTAAGAAGCTGTTTTTCTCTTATTTTTTTAAGCAATTGATGATATCTACCAGTCATAAACATACAATAAGCTATGTTTTATTTAGAAAACAAAACACTACCCCATTTATAAGGTTATGTACTGGGAAATCTGATCCTTCGGTATCCAGAATATTCTTCGCATGGTGTTTGACAAAGTGCATTTACAGAATAACGATGATATCCTACTGATGTCTGTCCATCAACTCTTATCTGTAACGTTTCACTGGTTAAGGTAGACTCCACATTAAATTTTAAGTTTCTGCCGTCAATGTCCTACAAGCAATATGTCTTATAAATCTGATCCCAAACTACACAACTTGGAAAAAGAAAACACATTTTATTAAGAACATATATGCCATAATATTGCAAATCTATAAGGAATCATCCCATGTGAAACAGTCAGGAAGTTAAAAAAATTCCGTAAAAGCCAAAAGGCTTTAGTGGTCCGAGACCAAAACAACATATTTCGTCCCTCTGGCAAAACATACCTGCAAATATACGGGCTACAGAAACTTTGTCACTACTTTAGCAACTCCCTATTCATGCAAAATATCGCAAAGAAATAGGTGCTTGATTTTTGCTATTGCTGAAAGTTTGTATCCCCCTGTAAAATTACTTGTTTTCACCGAGCCTGCTGTTTAAAAACAATGTTTACAAAAATTGGCGACCTTGACATCTATAATCAACAGCATGTGATTTTAACCATGTTTTCGAATTTGCCAATGATCATAATAGATGTCACGAAAACAAATTTCATGCTGAAAATGCACTTTAAAGACAACCAGTCATTGAAATCCACAATAGTTACTATATCATGAAATCCTCCCTGGCCATTCGAAGCTGTGGCTTCAATTAGTGTGGTGTGCTGCCTTAACATTGCTAAATAATCCTTTGTTGCATGCTTTAATTGTCTGCATGTGATGTTCCAGTTTGACATTACAAATACTTCCATTGAAAACGGATGTTTACTTTTTGACTATTCAACAAAAATATATTTCATACGTGAAAAGAACTCAAGGGTGCAAAGAACTAATTTTTATGAGAGTCATAGTTTCTTTGGTGATGCCCTAGGCTCTTTCGTGCAGGTCAAAATCAAACTTGGTCATGGTTCAATGAATTTTGGCAGTTTTATGCCCCTATCACTTTGAAAATAATATGAAATTGAAGTTTCTGTTTATTAGGGATAATTTCAGTGCCTTGAACATTGTATGAAAATGGTTTGTGTTAACATTAAAAAGTTTTAAGAGCTTTAAACTTAAAATGAAAAGATAATTTGTGCAAACAAATTTGGAACAAAATATTATAACATCTGAAATTTTAGCTGCATGCGGGGGGCATCCGAAGCATGATGACACATTTATAGTTTTCATCAGATGCGGCAAATTCAAATGGTGCTTCAATAGTTTCATCAGCAATATAAGCAGAATTATCAAGATCACATTTTGAATTTGTTTGCCAGAATTTAATTTTACTACCAAAGTATGTTTTATTTGCTATAAAGAAAATATTTGAAACTTGAGTTTGCAATTTTTATTAAATTTTTTAATTTTGTTGTGATTTATGATTCCGAGGGATCACATTTTTTTAGAGATTTTGATCAATGTATTTGTATTTGTGTAATCGTATTGAATATAATTGTGCACAATATAATTATAATATAATTATGCTGTCATTGGCAATCCGAGGTTATTGATCACTACCAAAGAATAATAAAATTCTGGAAAAAGGGGCGATCCCCCGGAAACATTAAAACAACATTTATATACATGAAATAGTCTAATAGGCTTATTTGCTCGTTAAAGTGTTCTAAATTAGTTTTTACGAAATATCACTTACTTTGTTCAAATAATATGAAATTTTCAGTTGCCGTTCGTTATCTCCCCAACGGTACAGCACATTCAAATCAAACTTGACATATGGATACGTCAAATGAATGCGCAGGTCAGAATCAAATTTGGTCATGGTTCAATGATTTTTGGCAGAGTTAAGCCCCTTTCACTTTGAAAATAATATGAAATTTTCAGTTTCTGTTTATTATCTCCATAACGGTCAACACATTCAACTCAAATTTGACAAATGGATATGTTTTTGAAATGCACAGGCCAAGTTCGAATTTGGTCATGGTTCAATGAATTTTGGCAGAGTAATGCCCCTTTCACTTTGAAAATAATATGAAATTTACAGTTTCTGTTCATTATCTACCCAACAGTGTTACATATTCAACTCAAATTTGACATATGAATATGTCAAAGGAATGGGCGGGTCAAGTTGGAATTTTGTCATGTTTTGATGATTTCTTGGCAGAGTTATTTCCCTTTAACTTTGAAAATAATATAGATATATCGAAGGAATAAACAGTTTAAGTTTGAATTTGGTCGTGGTTCAATGATTTTGGACAAACTTATCTTTCCTGAATCTTGAAAAAATTTTGAACTTTCAGTTTCAGCACTCATACTTTTGTGGAAATCTAAGTAGCCATTATTTTGGCTACACGTATGTAATATGCTATTTTCAAAAGGTTAAGACTGAATAATTTCAGTGACTTGAACATTGTATGAAAAATGGTTTGTGTTAATATTGAAAAGTTTTAAGGGCTTTGAACTTAAAATTAAAAAATAATTTGTGCAAACAAATTTGGAACAAATTATTATAACATCTGAAATTTTAGCTGCATGCAGGGGCATCCGTAGCATGATGACACATTTCTAGTTTTCGTCAGAGGCGGCAAATTCAAATGCTTCTTCAACAGTTTCATCAGCAATGTAAGCAGAATTATCAAGATCACATTTTGAATTTGGTTGCCAGAATTTAATTTTATTACCAAAGTTTGTTTTATTTGCTATAAAGAAAATAATAGAAACTTGAGTTTGCAATTTTTATTAAATTTTTAATTTTGTTGTGATTTATGATTCCGAGGGATCACATTTTTTCGAGATTTTGATCAATGTATTTGTATTTGTGTAATCGTGTTGAATATTATAGTGCACAATATAATTATAGGCCCCTATTGGAAATTATGCTTTTTCTTGCTTTCATTGGCAATCCGAGGTTATTGATCACTACCAAAGAATAATAAAAATCTGGAAAAAGGGGCGATCCCCCGGAAACAGTGAAACAACATTTATATACATGAAATAGTCTAATAGGCTTATTTGCTCGTTAAAATGTTCTTTATTAGTTTTTACGAAATTTCACTTACTTTGATCAATGGAAATACGATGTGTTCACTGTAACGTAAATCGGAATGGCAGATATAATAATAAGAAAAGAGACTAATACTTAGGCAAATATTTTCAAATTATAAATGTAATATTTTGTAAAATCAACAGACCAGTATACGAGTGATCAATTTCACGAGATTGTTAATACACGCTTATATGTTTGCATTACAATTACATTATAGAGGAGTAAACTGTTGGAATCATATTTTCTATTTTAGTGAGCCGGTTAAAATTATTTTAACGAATCCGC
This sequence comes from Ruditapes philippinarum, assembly GCF_026571515.1. NCBI lineage: Eukaryota > Metazoa > Mollusca > Bivalvia > Venerida > Veneridae > Ruditapes > Ruditapes philippinarum. The sequence continues at coordinate 27,867 of NW_026856620.1, read as the reverse complement.
GTGGAAGAAATAGTATGTTTAATTTGAAAAAGGACTGCAGCAAGACTGTAAAATATGATCGATGTAATGTTACAGTGACTGTTTATGACACTAATGATACGACAAAGCATATTCAGCTCTTACAGCTGGTGCAGGAACTTCTATCTGGGTCGATAAAGACTCCGTTGATAAACTAGAATTATTTCGCAAAAATTTAAATAACATTTTGTCATAGTTATTCAAAAATAGGCTGAACTGTTGTTGTATTAAGCAAAACTGAAAGTGGAGCTCAGTAACAAGATAACATTAGGATATTAACACTTTTGTTATTACATGAATTAATTTGAATATAACATGCAATGCGACAAAAACTCTAAGGTAAATAAAACAGAAGCAGAACTGAAGTAAAACTTAAAAGATGTTGTTAAAATGCAGGCTGCTTTCTTCGTAATGAGGCGGAAACCGCTACAAATGACATTATTAGTGCTTTTACCAATTATGTTGAGAAGTTAGATCTAAATAATATTATTAGTAGCCGATTAGAGATCAGCCCGTTGGCAGATACTTTATTTAGCCTGGTTGGAAAACAATATCATTTAAGTACATGAAGTATATAATCATGAAATTCACGTTGAAGGTAACTGAAGGGAAAATAAGTGCATTTGCTGAGTTAGATGTCACGCAACAAAAGCTTGTTCTGTTGGAGATTGTGAACTATCTGAAGAAAGGAATAAAAATATTGTCCATATTTTTGAAAATATTTAAGTGGGTGTTTTGCTGTGTTCCGTTCATTGCATTCTATTTCATATATCGAATATTCGTTCTGAAAAGCCATATAGGGAGGCGCAGAAATGGACTTTTTGTCACATTCTTGTGCTCGAAGCTTTGTAAATTTATTGGCTCATGTGGTGGACCAATAGGCATAGTTATTGGTTCTATCGTTGGTGGAATAATTGGAGGAATAATTGGAAAGTATTGCGGAAAGGGGGTAAGCTTGTTTTATTTTTCCCGAATCTGTTGGTGGCCCAGGACAGCCGCCTATAGATGGGGCTGAATGTGCATTAGGTTAACCACATATGGCCGGATCAGAAGTAGTTTTCGGACCACCAACGCTCAGCTGTGAATTAATGCAGTCTGAGCAAAATATTCCTAATGCAAATATAGCATTTGGTGTGCCAAAACTATGGTTATATGTCGAGTACTGCGGGAAATACATACATCCCAACACAACCCTTATATATCGATTTCAAAACTATCAGATTAGTGGATTACAGTAAGAATTTCACCACTACGTATTTGTTAACAAATTAACACCAATCAATTTTTGTGGTTAAATGCATTGATATTCAAATAATAGACCAGAGTAGGAATATATCATAGTTGAATACAACAACCACATAATATACAGCTGTTAAGATTTTTATTCGTGATATATTGAAGTTAATTTTTGCAGTTCACAGTTTTACAAGGATGGCCTCTATAACATTACGACCATACATTTCCTATCTTGAAGTGAAGTGGTTTGTACATTATTAACAACTGTTTATCATGCGATAACGGTTGTTATAGTTGAAAACATATACTTAATCATCTATTGATTTTCATTTATAAACAAAAACTACATGAAGTGCTAAAATAATTTGTGTCACTTGATTTAATTTTACAATTACAGCAATCACTATAGCATGCCTGATTTGACATTAAAGCTCTATTTTTCGAAGACAAAACAGTACTCGGCATTGGTTAACCGTTTTGTAAAGCTTCATTTTCTCAGAAAGTATATTTTAAAAGTTATTCTTTTAAAAAAAATTTGGGCCCAATTTCATGTTTTTTCGTAATAATAGAAGGTTTTTTTAAATGGACAAAATAACCCTTTAAGGGGTTTTAAATGCGGGAGTTAATCCCCCGTTTTAACGTAAAATTATCCCTGAAAATTTTCTTTTTTTTTTCCCTAAGTAAAACCCTATCAATGTGGTTTTATTTCAATTTTGTTTTATGGGTTTAACTGCCCCAAAAATATCCCTTTTAAAAAAAAACAAAAAATTTCTTAAATTTTTCAAAAATTTTGCAAAGTTTTTTCCCTTTTTATTCCTGCTTCGGGAAGGTATTTTTCTAAAAAACGACCAAGGGAAATCACATAAATTGATTGGAAAACTGGTTCATTTTTTTAATTTGAAATCCATTTAAAAATTCTTTTAATGGTGAGGAAACCTTTCCGGTCCCCTTTCTTTTGAAAATTTATTTAAAGCGGGCGGGTTTTACGGACACTTAAAATTAAAAACCATGGACTTTCCCCGAAGCTAATTTGAATAGCTTCCTTACATGCGGGAACCCAAAAGTCTCCCGGTGAGTTTTCAAAACCCACGGGGGTTAAGGAAAATTGATTGAAGTCAAGGGACTTAAACCCTTGGGAAATTCCTCATGATTACTTTTAAAGGGAAATACTTTTCATTTTTATATTTCCTTTTTAAATTTTTAAAAGTTTTATAAATAGGGTTTTTACTGTTTAAGTTAAAAAATCTTAAAACGAGGTTTTATTTTTTTTAAAGCGTTTACGTTGACCCAGGGACTGTAAATACGGGGGGATAATTAAAATAAAAAGAACTAGGCCACTATCTTATTTTTTTCCCCAACGATTTGCACTAATTTTAAAAATTGTTTTTTCCGCATAGTTTTTTAACATGCATGAAAGCTCTCAATTGATACAATACATATCATGTGATATTTAAATATGCATTTTTTAAAATGTGTAATGTATTTGCAAATATATATATATATATATTATATATATATATATAGATGTATACTACTTTTAGATTATGCGTACACATGTGAACACAAAACGTAGTCGTTACTATGCGACGACGTCATATTCGCCCTGATGATCATAAGAGAAACATGTTGGCAAATAATTAAATAAGTTAACTGAGAGAGAGAGAGAGAGAGAGAGAGAGAGAGAGAGAGAGAGAGAGAGAGAGAGAGAGAGAGAGAGAGGGAGAGAGAGAGAGAGAGAGAGAGAGAGAGAGAGAGAGATCTGGTGATACTTCGATCTTGTAAAATAAAAGTAAGTTAAAAATGGCGTTTTTTATCATTCTAATGGAAAGACAATGAAATCAAACGAAGAGTGCTGGGAGTATTTTATAAAATCTCGCTCATTTAAAGGCTTTGTCATTACTTACAAGCTGCACTGTCATCTTACCGAGGTAGGCACGCATTTCAGTCCAGCTTTTATACATAAGCATATTTCAAATAAAACTAAATAAGTTGTTCATTCATATTCGTATATTTTATTTTGTATGGTTGAATAAACTGTTGCTAAAGTTCGAAACAATTACCTATCATTAAATGTAATATTAAAAACAATAATAAATGTCAAATATTGTGAATGCTCATTTTAATAAATAAATGTGAACGTGTTTATATGTGGTAATTAACTGTCATAGTTTCTCCATCTACACGATATGTCTTCACTGTTTTGCAAAGCTAAGTTATAATATTAAGGACTTCCGGAGTTTGACCTTATTTTCCTTACGAAGATATCTCAGAAGAGCTTTATCATGCATTAAACATTGAAGTTTGTTTTTCTAACATTCATGTTATACTTGCTCTTATCATATCCATAACCACCTGCCCCTCACCGCTGTGGGTTCGAATCCCGACCGGAACTTTGGATTCCTTCATGTGAGGAAGCTATCCAGCTAGCTTACGGAACGTCGGTGGTTCTACTCAGGTGCCCGTTCGTGCCTGAAATAATTCACGGAAGGGCACCTGAAGTCTCCCTCCACCAGTAAAGCTGGGAACGTCGCGATATGACCTATATTGTGTCGATGTGACGTAAAACCAAAAAAAATTTAACATCTGACTTAAAGCAAACTAGTTAAGTAATCAAATGAGTTTGTTAACCTTTCCCCTAAATCAAAAAGATTTTTTGGTAATTAAGCGCGTTTCTCTATTTCTTTCAGCATTGAAATTCTTTTCAAAAATTCATCTTTTCTTTCAAGTTTTTCGTTTTGTAATAACACATCTATATGATAATTAAGAATAATAGCAGAAGGATTGACTTACAAAGCTATTTCAGCCAATTCGTCTGTAATTCATCTATTAGTATGTTTGCTTTCTTTAAATACATGTCTTACGTCTTCTTTAAGTTTTTTACTTATCTTTCTTTTGAAATACATTTTTGAGAATGTTCGAGGTATATCTTCTGCTTCTCATGTGAAATTTTCTTCACCTTTACTGGAACAAGTTCAAATATATGCGGAATATTTACATGCTGTTGTCAATGACATTTGTACGGACAAATTGTGCAGTGACCATTGAAGTTCATAACCATATAATTAGCTTTATCCTCTTATGTCTTATATGCAAATGAATTACTATCAATAGTGTTCAAGATGGCCGCCCGTTACTATGAATTGAAACGATTACGTAATCTTTGTTTACCCCTAAACCGACGCCTATACGACGATGTCATTCGTTGCAATTAGGGTTCAATAAGGCTGCCGCGCACATATTCAAATTAAGATATTGTTACGAGCCAGGCGTAACGAGAAAGAAAAGCCAACTTGTAACAATAACACATTTATTACAGAAAAATTATCAAAGAAAAGTAAAATAACAAATTACGTTTACAAATACCTGAAATCCAAATAAAAATGAAATCTTAAATGTCTAGTCTGATCCTGGAATGATCCTTTTTTGAATAGCACACTTAAATCCAAGTAAAATCCAAGAACACTTTAGAATAAATTTCCACAATAAAATCCACAAGAATATTTTTAACTATTTTGAAATAATCCAAGCTCCAATAAATCACTTAATATCCAAGTTGAAAAATACTCCAAATATATTGATGACTTAAAAGGTAACTGATGACTTAAAAGATCACTGATGACTTAAAAGGTAATACGAAAGAAAAATGTCTCCCATATATATTAAGATAAGAAGTTTCTAGAATAGTCTTTCATTTTCTACAATAATCATAATCTAGCAACTTCAACAATAAAGATCATTCCGGAAATTTCTATCTAATTATAATGCATGAGTTTTCTACAACAGTTAAGAAAGTTCTAGTACATGTTCTAAAAATAGAACAATGATAATATTGGAAATACCAACTGGTCAGATATAAATTATATACATGTAATATGTTGCATACATAACACTTCCCCTCTTCAAGAAAAAGAAATATGAATGAAATGAATATTTCTTTAACATAAATCCAAACAATGTAACTTACGAATAACGTAGGAGAAATGTTAAACAATTTTATACATAAAATCATATATATGTGTATTACAAACAATAGCAAACAAAAAAAACAAAAAAACAAAAAATCTATCATATCATATAGATGTTAAATTTAAAATACTGAAAATAACAGTTTTAGACACGTGAAAGTGCATCAGGGATCAAATTATATTTCCCTTTAATGTGTCTAATGTCAAGACTATATTCTTGCAAAAACAAACTCCACCTCAACAACCTTTGATTTTTGTTTTTAAGTTTATGCAAGAAAGTGAGGGGATTGTGATCACTAAAGACAACAACAGGCAACTTTGAAGAAGTTATATAAACTTCAAAATGCTGAATAGCAAGAATAAGAGCAAGGCACTCTTTCTCTATTGTAGAGTAATTTTTCTGATGTTCATTAAACTTTTTAGAAAAGTAACAAACGGGATGGTCAACACCATTGTTGTCTTCTTGGTTCAATACACTTCCAGCACCTATGTCACTAGCATCTACAGCTAACTTAAAGTTTTTATTAAAATCTGGTGCCAAGAGAACTGGTGCACTCTAAAGTATGGCTTTAAGGCTGTCAAATGCCATTTGACACTTGTTCATTCCAAATGAATTTGTTTCTTTTCTTTAGCAAATTTGTCAATGGTTCTGCAATAACCGAAAAATTATTACAAAATTTACGATAATATCCTGCCATACCAAGAAAACGCATCAGTTGTCTTTAACAAGTAGGCACAGGAAATTCAGAGATAGCTTTGACCTTAGCGTCTATTGGTTTAACTTTACCCTGTCCCACTACATGTCCTTAAAATGTTAAAATTGCATGACAAAATTCACTTTTTGCAAGATAAACTGTCAATTTAGCATCACTAAGTCGGTCGAAGAATGCTCTTATAGTTGTGAGATGTTCCTCCCATTCATCAGAGTAGATGATTGCGTCATCAATGTATGCGTCACATCCGTGTAGACCAGATATTACCATGTTTATAAGCCTCTGAAAAGTTGCTGGTGAGTTTTTCATACCAAATGGCATGACTTTATATTGATACAAGCCGTCTGGTGTTACAAAGGCTGATATTTCTTTAGCTCTATCAGTAAGTGGAACTTGCCAGAATCCTTTTAGAAGATCAAACTTTGTTACATACTTTGCTTTTCCAATTTTGTCAATACAGTCATCAATTCTTGTTATAGGAAATGAATCAGTTTTTGTTACAGAGTTCACTTTACGATAATCTGTACACATTCTATATGTTCCATTTGATTTCGGTAAAGAATACATGGAGAGCTGTAACTGCTTTGACTTGGTTCAATAAAGTCATTATCTAATAAATACTGAACTTCTTGTCTTATGTACTTTTGTTTTACAGGATATGTTCTATATGGATGTTGTTTATTGGTTCAGAGTTTTCAAGAATGACGTCATGATATATTTTATCAGTCCGTGTAGGAATATAAGGAAATAAGTGTTCATATTCATAAATGAGCTGTTTCAGTTCATCTCGTTTCGACGGTTCTAAGTTTTTCATCCAGATTTTTCAGAATATCAGAGTTTCAAGCTTTGCTGAACCAGGGTCAGACGTTTCAAAACTTTAATAACTATTAGATTCAACTGAAAATTGATTTTGTGGAACAGAGTTTACAACAGATATATGTTTACTTATTGTGCTATCTCTGTCAAAATAGTCTTTCAACATATTTATGTGACACATTTGTTTTTGCTTTCGCCTCCCAGGAGTATTAATAATATAATTAAGGTCACTGACTTTTTTCTCAATAGTATAAGGACCAAAGTATCTTGCCTGTAATGGCTTTCAAGGTATAGGTAAAAGAGCAAGTACTCTATCACCAGGGTTAAAACTTCTTTTCTGAGCATTCTCATCATACCTTGATTTCATTTTACTTTGTGTTGATTTTAAATTGAGCCTAGCTAACTCACATGCATTAGTCAACCTATTTCGAAAATCTGATACATACTGAAGCAAATTTAACGATATGTAATCCTCAGACAGGAATTTCTCTTTTAGAAGTTTTAAGGGTCCTCGGACAGTGTGACCAAATACTAATTCAAAAGAGCTGAAGCCAAGAGATTCCTGAACAGATTCTCTTATAGCAAATAACAATAAATTGATGCCTTCATCCCAGTCTTTTTCAGTGTCAAAACAATATGACCTTATCATATTTTTCAGAGTCTGGTGAAATCTCTCTGACTTTCAGGGTGATAGGCTAAAGACCTATATTGAGTAATTCCTAACTCGTGCATGACCTGCTGGAAAATACCAGACATAAAATTTTACCCTTGATCAGACTGTACTGATTTAGGTAAACCAACAAATGTGAAAAATTTCACAAGAAGCTTGACAATAGTTTTGGCTTTAATATTCCTTAAAGGAATAGCTTCAGGGAAGCGCGTAGAAGCACACATAATAGTTAATAAGTACTGAGAACCTGATTTAGTTTTTGGTAATGGACCTACACAGTCAATAATAACTCTACTAAAAGGTTCATCAAATGCAGGAATAGGCTGTAAATGAGCTTTAGGTATTGTCTGGTTAGGTTTTCCAACCATCTGACAAGTATGACAAGATTTACAGTACCTAGATACATTCTGCTTTAAGGCCAGGCCAATAAAAATGACTGAGAATTTTATAGTAGGTTTTATTAACACCTAAATGACCTGCCATGGGTGTTTCATGAGCCAAGCTAATATTTCCTGGCGATATGATTTAGGAACCACAATTTGGTGATTAACTGTCCACTCCTCTTCAGCAGGGACATTGGGCGGTCGCCATTTTCTCATTAAAATCCCATTCTTTTCATAATAACAAACAGGGACTTGTAAAGCTTCATCTTCACTAAAAGCCTTTTGATAAAGGACTGAAATCTCAGGATCATTTTGTTGTTCCTGGATAAGCTGTGGACCTTGACAGCATATATGACCTTTGATCTTTAGATCTTGGTGTAGAAAAATCAGATATTGAAAAATCTGTCTGAGTTTCAGGCAGAGTAGGAGTAAGAGAAAAATTATTTCATTATCAAAAGACTGACCTATAAAAAGTATCAGCTAAGTCAATATCTGAACAATAATTGTCTTCTTTGAATGGCCTTCTTAGCCATAGCTTGAGTAACTGCACATGAAGGGTAAAGGTCAGGAATTTCCTGCTCAATGGGGTCAGGTATCTGATCCACACAAGGAGTGTCAGTTACAAGTGGATTAACCACTACCTTATCTCCAGCTAAGTCATTACCTAGCAGTAAATGAACACCTTTAAAGGGTAAGAAAGATCTTATACCTAAAGCCACTGGCCCAGTTACCAAATCTGAGGACAAATAAATATTATGGAGAGGGACATTAGAAAAACCACACTCTACACCCTGAATAAGGACACTAGATCCAGAAGAAGTCTTCTCAGAAAAAGGCAGTGTATCTGCTAAAATAAGAGATTGAGAAGCTCCTGTGTCTCCTAAAATTTTAATAGGAGTAGGTGGGCAAGTATCACCGGCAAGTGACACGGAACCTTCCGAAAGGAATGGTTCATAAATCTCCATTATAGAATCAGACTTGGGTTCTATGACCTTCAAAATTGCATTGTTATCAATACAAGACTGAGGTTCAGACCTTGAAGTGCTAAGACCTGTGGGTTTAGCCTAATCACGTTGCTGTAGCCTCTTTTTCAAGGTAAAGCAATCAGAAATAAGATGTCCAGTTTTCTTGCAATAATTGCATGTAGGACGAGATAAGGGATTATGACCTTTATGTTCATCAGATGACTTTGGTTTGGGAGTATTTGACAGACTAGATAAGCCAGATAAATTACCAGAACTGAACTTGGAATTAAAATGTGATTGTGTGGACTTCCCTTTACTTAGAAATGAGACTTTGTGGGTTAAAGAATAGTCATCAGCTAGACGGGCAGCTTCTTCTAAAGTTTCTACCTGTTTTTCATCTAAGAAAGACTTAACATCAGAGTGAATACAACGTTTAAACTCTTCAACTAACATGAGCTGTCTGAGCTTTTCATGATTTTTATTTATTTTCTTAGATAGACACCACCGATCAAAAAGTTGTTCTTTTTCTCTTGCAAATTCGACATGGGTTTGACCAATTTCTTTCTTAGAATTTCTGAATTTTTGCCTGTAGACCTCTGGTACTAACTCAAAACCTTTCAGAATTAATTCTTTTACATTATCATAATTAGAGCTTTGTTCAACAGTAAGTTGTGTATAGATTTCACAAGCTTTACCTATTAAGACGCTCTGTAACAGTAATGTCCAGTGCTCTCTTCGCCATTTTAAATTTTCAGCAACCTTTTCAAAATGAAGAAAATACTTATGAACTTCTTTTTCTTGGAAAGGTGGAACACGCCTAATATTTTTAGTGACATCAAATTTTGAATTTATTCTATGTTCAAACTGATTTGCTCTCTCTTTGATTTCTAATTCTCTCATTCTTAACTGAAATTCTCTCTCTTCTCTTTCTTTTTCTAATTTTCTCTCTTCCCTTTCTTTTTCAAACTGCCTTTCCCTTTCTTTTTCCATCTGTCTTTCTTCCCTTTCTTTTTCTAACTGTCTTTCTTCCCTTTCTTTTTCTAACTGCATTTTCTCTAGTTCAAATTTAAATTGAAGTTCAAGCTCTTTTATCTTTATTTCAGGGTGTGTTTCAACAATCTGAGAAAGTGCATCTTCTCCAAAAATATCTTCATCCACAAAATAATGAATCAGAAGATTTTTAATTTCTTGTTTACGCATGACAAATTTAATTTCTGATAAATTATACTTTTTTGCAAGATCGAGCAAATCAGTTTTCTTAGCCAAATTTAAAACCTCCTGGGAAGGTTCAGCTACAAACTTTTCTAAATCAAAAGACATGACTGCTTGCTGCTGTTTTTAAACTTAAATGTGGTGTTTTTTTTTTAAAATTTCAAAATTGAAAGGCACACTTAATAGAACAACTATGATATCAACTCAGATGAGTAAATACGGTAATAATAAAATGTAAAATAAACGGTAATAATTTCCAAAAATGTAGCCAAAAACAAATATTCAATCCCGGACGAGCCCCCAATTTCTGTTACGAGCCAGGCGTAACGAGAAAGAAAAGCCAGCAACAAACTTGTAACAATAACAAATTTATTACAGAAAAATTATTAAAGAAAAATAAAATAACAAATTATGTTTACAAATACCTGAAGTCCACAGACACTTGGGGTTTGGAGCTCAAAACGCCTTTAAAATCCAAATAAAATGCATATTTGTCAATCCCAGGACATGTACTGATCATATATATATAAAAAAAAACTTAATATAGGCCGTTTTGAAAAAAAATCATATTTCAACAACTATAATAATACACAAGATAAAAATGTTCGCCGGAAAAAAATCCGCACCCCTACCGTCATAATCACCATGTATTTTATTCCATTTCCAATATTTTCACATAATCCTTTGGTCCATCGACACAGAAGATATAATTCTTCACGATGATGGTCAATTTTAAACTTCAACGGTAATATAAAGAACGCAACTGCCGAAATAAACATCAATATTATCGCCGTTTTTTTCCAACTACAAAATCTTTCGATAAATTCAATGGACCAGACGGCTATGAACGAAGCTATCCGATTATGTGGCCCCAGCTTTGCCGTGTGCAAAATGCGCAGCGCTTTTAAGTTTGGGAACCACATAATCGGATAGCTTCGTTCATAGCCGTCTGGTCCATTGAATTTATCGAAAGATTTTGTAGTTGGAAAAAAACGGCGATAATATTGATGTTTATTTCGGCAGTTGCGTTCTTTATATTACCGTTGAAGTTTAAAATTGACCATCATCGTGAAGAATTATATCTTCTGTGTCGATGGACCAAAGGATTATGTGAAAATATTTGAAATGGAATAAAATACATGGTGATTATGACGGTAGGGGTGCGGATTTTTTCCGGCGAACATTTTTATCTTGTGTATTATTATAGTTGTTGAAATATGATTTTTTTTTCAAAACGGCTTATATTAAGTTTTTTTGATATATATGATCAGTACATGTCCTGGGATTGACAATAATGCATTTTATTTGGATTTTAAAGGCGTTTTGAGCTCCAAACCCCAAGTGTCTGTGCTGAAGTCCAAATAAAAATGAAATCTTAAATGTCTAGTCTGATCCTGGAATGATCCTTTTTTGAATAGCACACTTAAATCCAAGTAAAATCCAAGAACACTTTAGAATAAATTCCCACAATAAAATCCACAAGAATAATTTTAACTATTTTAAAATAATCCAAGCTCCAATAAATCACTTAATATCCAAGTTGAAAAATACTCCAAATATATTGATGACTTAAAAGATCACTGATGACTTAAAAGGTCACTGATAACTTAAAAGGTAATATGAAAGAAAAATGTCTCCTATATATATATTAAGCAAAGAAGTTTCTAGAATAGTCTTCCATTTTCTAAAGTAATCATAATCTAGCAACTTCAACAATAAAGATCATTCCGGAAATTTCTATCTAATTATAATGCATGAGTTTTCTACAACAGTTAAGAAAGTTCTAGTACATACATGTAGTTTATGTTCTAAAAATAGAACAATGATAATATTGGAAATACCAACTGGTCTGATATAAATTATATACATGTAATATGTTGCATACATAACAATACACTGAAGTATATCATCGAGACAAATTATGTTACGGCAAAACTTGTCTTAAAATAACCTTATTTATTTCCTTTTGGTGTATAGTTTTATGTTGCGTTCATTGAACGCCGCCTTTCCTTGTTGATCTTCTTTATCATATTTTATACCAAAAATATCTAAACATTATGTTTCACTTAGGCAACATAACGGAATCTAAATATTATTTTTTTTAAAAATATGATAAACAAAATCGACAAGGAAAGGCGGCCCTCGATGAACGCAATCCCCGTGCGACCCAGCAACAAGAACCAGTGGCAAGGAGCCCAGGAGATCCCAAACAAAATAAGGACAGGGCGCAAGGCGGAGCACGGACAACAATTCTGTAATTATTATATAATATTATAAGCATTTCATACATAAATAACTAATTCATATTTTAAATTAGCAGTCTCTGAATTTCATTATACCAATAATGTTAATAAAGATACTGTTGAAACATGGAATTTGACAGGTGAATTTTATAATTTATATCAAACATACACCCGCCATACAAGAACAATAATGATTATATCCAATAGCACACATCCGATCACACTAAGAACTACCAGTAGTTTGTTTTATCACCACAGAACGATTTTAAAATAAAACAAGAGGGCCATGATGGCCCTGAGGTCGCTCACCTGTATATAGGGCCCCGGAGCGGGGCCAGTTTAAACCCCAGGGCTTTTATTTGAACAAACTTGGAAGACACTCATTAGAAGATGTTTCACAATGTTAAGTTTTTATTTCACAATGTTAAGTTTTTACTACACACATACGTATAATGAAAAACAATGATCTATCCTCCCCCCTCCCCTGGCAGGGCCAATTTTCACCTGAGGGCTTTTATTAGACATCCATAAGAAGATATTTCATGCTAATCATCTAAGCTCTAGCTCATTGGGTTTTTTAAAAGAAGATTTTTAAGAAGATTTTTTCATGGAATGGCACGGAAGTGTCACATTGAAGGTTCCATGATAACCGCCGTATGAACACATCTGCGGATGTTTCTTAATTCAAAATTTTACTATTTCATGTTTAAATGTTGAATTCTGCTTAAGCCGGTGCTAGGGGGCGTGGACGGTAACTTGCACTTTCCAGTACCGTCCATGAACAGGCTCAATCAAACCGAGCCTGCAACATTTTCAATTTTGCCGTGTTGGGCTTTCTTTAGGGATTCTGTTTTTATCTATTTTAAGTTATAACTATACACATATAGTTAAAAACAATGACACCCCTGGGGCGGGGCCAGTTTTGACCCCAGGGCTTTTATTCGAACAAACTTTGTAGACACTTACTAGAAGATGTTTTATGCTTAATATCTAAACTCTAGCTATTTGGGTTTTTTCAAAGAAGATTTTTTTAATTTTTACTATATGCAAATAGGGAAAATCAATGACCCCCCCCCCCCAGGGCGGGGCCAATTTGACCCAAAGGCTTTTATTTGAACAAACTTTGTAGACACTCACTAGAAGATGTTTCATGCCTCATATCTAAACTCTAGCTATTTGGGTTTTTTCAAAGAAGCTTTTTTAAGTTTTGCTATACACATATAAGGAAAATCAATGACCCCCGGGGCGGGGCTAATTCTGACACCAGGGCTTTTATTTGAACAAACTTGGTAGACACCCATTAGAACATGTTTCATGCTAAATATATTAGCTCTGGCTCTTTGAGTTCTTTACAAGAAGATTTTTTAAGTTTTTACTATATGCATATAGGGAAAATCAATGACCCCCTTGGGCGGGGCCAATTTTGACCCCGGGGCTTTTATTTGAACAAACTTGGTAGACACTCATTAGAACATGTTTCATGCTGAATATCTTAGCTCTAGCTCTTTGGGTTCTTTAAAAGAAGATTTTTTAAGTTTTTACTATATGCATAAAGGGAAAATCAATGACCCCCCCCCCCGGCGGGGCCAATTTTGACCCTAGGGCTTTTATTTGAACAAACTTTGTAGACACCCATTAGAACATGTTTCATGCTAAATATCTTAGCTCTAGCTCTTTGGGTTCTTTAAAAGAAGATTTTTTTCAGTTTTTACTATATACATATAGGGAAAACAATGACCCCCCGGGGCGGGGCCAATTTTGACCCCAGGGATTTAATTTGAACAAACTTGGTAGACACTCACTAGAAGATGTTTCATGCCAAATATCTAAGCTCTAGCTCTCAGGATTTTTTAAAAGAAGATATTTAAAGTTTTTTCTTTCGGTTGCCATGGCAACCAGAGTTCTGCATGGAATTGAATTCTTTGAACAATTTTTAAAGGTGACCACCAAAGGAACATTCCTGTGAAGTTTGGATGAAATTGGCTTAGTGGTTTATGAGGAGATGTCATTTAAAGTAAAAGTTTACGGACGGACCGACGACGGACGGACGACGGACGGACGCCGGACAAAAAGCGATCACAAAAGCTCACCCTGTGACTTTGTGACAGGTGAGCTAAAAAGAGCTTATTATAATACCTTGAAATAATCTTTAAATAGTGAAGCAGTGATCGGGAGCAAAAGCTACATTGACAACTTATGCAATAATAATTAATACTAGATACATACAGAAATGTTTCTTATTAAAAATTTATGTTGAATCAGTACAGCCAACTTGTCTTTTGCCTTTAAAATATAAGAGAGAGAATGTCTTAGGGCTTCAATACATTTTATGACAATAGGCTGTTATGTCAAATTTTATATGATTTCAAAGCCGAGATTAGATATTTCTGCGTGCATATTTTATGTTATTTCAAGAGTTATTCCTCCTGTTACAAATCAATTTAAGGCGTTTCTTTCCTTATTGAAGTAAATCGACTTATATATATATATTTATTGTATGGACTTTTATAGATTTAATCATATGACGTTTATAGATTTAATCATTCGACTTCTTATCGTGTGTCTTAAATTTGTAACTTTTTTGGCATGTTGACGCAACTTCCTTACTCCTTATTATACAATTAATTTATCAAAATATGTCAATAACTTTCAGGGTCAAAAACCATTAAACCAGTCCTAATGGATTACAAATTTTATAATCTAATCTCTGAGTATAAACTTGTAATCTGTGTGGTCGAATTCTCAGCATGGTGCTGTAACATTATTTCATGACATTGTTAACAGTTGCGTATTAAAAAAGGTAAAAAAATATATTTTATTTTAACTACATTTCGTTTTATACAACCTTTCAGTTGGAAACATGTACAGAATACGACCAAGTTTTTTTGCAATGCTTTGAGATATGTATGAAGTTCGATTAATTGTGCATAATAGAAAGGGCTGAATAATGGATGTAATAAGTTGAAGAGATGTCAATATCAAATTACAATAATTTTCCAACAATATAGAGCCCTTATCACTTCCAGGATTGTATATAAGAATTTAGCGTACACGCTAATTGTGAAAAATTTAACTTTGTTATTAAATTATTATCACCAATACCTTTATTACAAAAGTTTTTCCTGAAACCAAAAAAGACATAACAAAGAAAACAGAAACAAAAAAACCACTTTAAGTTGACATGATTTCCTTGTAATTACTATATTTTAGTTGGATAGGATTGATATCACGCTATATTTGGACTGGGAGAAAGATAGGTGCCCGTTCGTGCCTGAGGTCCTCCTACACCAGTAATGCTGGAACGCCGCCATATGACCTATACTGTGTCGGTGCGATAAAACCAATAAAAAACCGTATCAATCGTTAACATTCACATACTAATTCGAACATTTTTTTAGAATTTGTAAACATGTATTAAAATGATATGCGTCAAGTTCTGTGTGGTACCCGTACTTCACTTCAGTGTTCTTATATTTTTCTGTCCTTCAGGATCATTGATGCCAGCACTATCAATCAAACCGAGTCTGCAATTGTTAAGTAATTTTATTGTTATTAATGCTTCCGAGGTTTTTGTTTCCAGATTTTCATACTTCACAACAGTGCTGTTTCAGCTGTAAAGATTAGCCCCGTGCTTCACTTCAGTGTTATTGTATTATTCTGGTCCTTCGTGATCTTTGATGCCAGCACTATTAAGTGTTGATAATTGAGTACCGCTGAAGCCGGTGCTAGGGGCGTGGGGGATGTTGCACTTATATTATCCCTTATGTACAGTCTCAATCAAACCGAGTCTGCAATTCTTATGTAATTTTGTTGTGATTAATGCTTCCAAGGGATCATTTTGACTCCAGATTTTGAAAGCAACAGGCAGTATCAGTATTTCAGGAATGAAGCGCTTCTGTTGTTGTCTGTTTACAACGTAATGATACAACTTTCTTTCACTTCTTTTATGTTTCACTGATTTTTTCATAATTGTGTAAATATTATTTTATTTCATTCTTCGTTTCCGTTTTTCTTTATCATTTCTTAACATACTGCACTTTTTAAACAATATGTTTTATCTTTTTTATACAAAAATGTATTGTTATAAATTATGTATTTGTTATAAAAAAACGGGTTATAATAGAATAGTTTCTTTCAAATCTAATACTTTAATGCAAACAAATTGATTTGCAATTGTCTGGATCATCGTCTCATACAAAGTAAATCATGAAAATTACATAATAAAAATAGGAAATTGCATGACATATATGTCGTGGCAAAATACTGAACTATCAAAATACATTTAAATGCAAAGAATGATTTTCTTATACTTTAGTCACAGTTTGTTTTTATTTGTTACAACAACACGACTAGATACAAAAAGTAACTCGTGCATTTAAGGAAACTTTACATATTTTCACAAAAATCGTAATGTTATAATTTCTGAACTCATTCGTTTGTTTTTTTCTACAAGAGTATGTTTATCTTACTTTACTCATTTATTGATTGTTATGTTACCAATAAATTAATCATTTTGCTTATTTAAATAGTTTATTAACAAACGTAAATGAACAAATACTATCTATAATATATATGCTTATAGTTCGGAGAAAATATTTAAAGTTAATTACTATTAAATTATAATTACTTCAAATTTTGTTCTACAATTTATATTTGTCAATGCATATTTTGGATACATGATTACATGCCTCGTGCTAAAAAGTATATCAAAAATGAGTTATTTTTAAACACAACACTTTTGAACATTTTTCATGACATAGTTTGAATCCCGTCTTTTTGTGCACTATAACTGTTTCTTTTATGTTTTCAATAATAATTATTTCTACTTGTATATTGTCTCATTTGCATAGTAATACTATACAGTAATAATATATTTGCGGTTATATTAAAGAAAATGCTATGCTTATAAAGTATTTATATGTCAATAAATAATTGTTAATTCTTTTCTTAATCATGTTTTGTTGAATGTCTTAATTAAATAGACTAGCCAAATTGATGAGGGTTTGCTCAAGTGGGCATTATGTAACAATCAATCAGTCCCAGCTTCATTTGTTGTTACCTATTTTAGAAGATATATATAAAGAGAGCTATGTCTAATATTGACAGATATCCAAGATTCATTAGTGCCTGTCTAGCATTGAAATCATTTAATATATCAGTGTATAATTTTCTATTCTAAAAGTAATTTACAGTAGATAACAAGGAAGATTCTGTAAGATTTACTTAGCAGTGATTCAACTAAAGGTAAAGGTAAACGTAGCCTTATATTATTAGGACCATAGAAATAGTTTTATTTGAATCCTTTTTCCAGACAAAAGTTAAACAATACTCCATATTTGTCTAATTGAGCAATGCTAAAACTGCAAAGCCTTGCAGTGCACAGTATTGCAAGACATAGTTAAATATTTATTTTCTTACCTCAATAATTAATTCTTAGCTAAAATGCATTATCGTGTCTGCAAACGAATTACAAATTGAGTTTACAACGCAAATGTCAGAGGCATCAATCAAGGGTATTTGTTACACTAGGTTTGCAAGTAATATTATAGGTTTTACGTGTTATGAATATTTATCTTATGAACCTCTGTGAATCTCTCTCAAAGTGGGAAAGACATAAATTATTCACGAAGTTATCAAAGCCTTCAGACAATTATAATTTTAGCAGCTAAAGTACAATAGCAAATACTACCTTACTTCTTAACTCCTCCGTGGTCGAGGGGTTAGAGTCGATGACTTCTAATCCAGTTACCTCTCTAGCGTGGGTTCGATCCCCGGGAGGTGCTTTGGTAGTTTAGCACGGAGGAAGGTAGTCTAGAACTGGTGTTACTCTCCAGAAAAGATGGTAAGGAAACTACCCGCCTATATGACTGAAATACTGCTGGGAAAAGGCGTAAATGAAATAAACAAACAAACAAAAGTACTTTTACTTTCATGTATTAAACATATAAACATACCTAATATTCATAAGTAATAAAAAGTTAAAATTTAAATTTCTTCCCCACTGATAAAAATATCACAAATTCAAATTGTTTATGTTAATACTGTTCATGTGTTAAACATAATCTAAAAAGTGTGCACTTTCAATTCTTTTGGAGTCTCAAATCTTAAAGCCTGTGTACCTTTTTTGTGTTTACTTATGTAGAACTTTGAAAAATGCATTTATTTTGTGCCTATATTTTCTTTGTTACATTTTTATTAGGATAATGTATTATCCTATGAATACTAAAACATTTCCGACCAAAGCGCTTTAAATACGCTTATTTGAATAGCATCATGTTTATAAATATATCCCTATTGGCATATGTGCTAGCAAGATATCTATGTACTTTTGAATTGCTATATTTGTCAATTGAAGAATCACTATGCAATGACAGAAAAAATCGTAGTTCATTCATTTTGGGTTATATCATATTTCTGATATAAAGTGTTGTAAATACATTATATGTAACATTAACCTGTTTGAAATGAAAGCCCCCGACATGCACATAATGAAGTCTTGTAGGTAAGTGTTTGTTTTACTTTTGCACACGTTTTCTATTACTTGGGGACAATACGCTGCTTTTCATGGAATGGCATACCGCCGTATGAACACATCTGCAGTTGTTTCTAAATTCAAATTTTAACCATTTCGAGTTAAGTGTTGAATTCTGCTTAAGCCAGTGCAAAGGGAGCGTTTACTGTTGTTTGCATTTGACAAAGCCAGCCGTACATGAACATGCTCACTCAAACCGAGTCTGCAACATTTTCAATTTTGCCGTTATGAGTTTCTTAGGGATTCTTATTTTTTCTTATCTCCTCATATTCTGATATTGAAATCCCTTAATGTTAAATTGCACTATTCCATATTCAAAGCTGATCAGTGTCAGTAGATTATGAGTTAAGTGTGAACAGTATATGTAGCAAAGGATAACCAAATAGGTTCTATTAAAATGTGAAAAGAGATTAAAATAATCAAATTTAACGTGTTAGAATTTCTTGTTTGATATATACCCATACATTGTTTTTCCTCCGAACTTGACACATTTTTAATTATTTTAAAGTGTTTTGTACGATTCACTGCTAAGTTCTTTGAGTAACCAGTTTGGAGTGAATTATAATATAAAATAATTGTTTACAATAACAAAAATGTATCTTTTGATATCTTAACGTTCCATTTTATTTCATTCTCAAACGAAACGATTAAGAAAGAAAATTGATTCTAAGTGAAAAACACATTATTATAATTAATGCTCTTGTCCTTCGTAGAATAGAATGCATAGAATGCGCATACTGGTGTACATTAATGGAGAAGGAAACGTGCATCAAAGAATAGATTCTCGTGATCACGTTTTTTATGACATCCCGTCCGTTTGCCCGTTGGCTATATCCGGTTTGATGTCCTGCCGGACTCCTTGTCGGTGTTACTGTGTTTGGTGTGTGTTTTGTGTGTTCGTTGAATACCGATCTTGTTTTTTTCATGTTTTAAATATGTGCAAGTAAGGGTTTAATGTAATGACGACCCTCAAAACTTAACTGTAAAATAACATCGCACGTGGAAAGCATGTCATAGGCAATGAATACATTTTTTTACAAAAAAAAAATAACAAAAAACAAACAGATAACAAAACGCACAATTACCGGTTTAGACGTATATTTCTCTTTGCAAGAATAGTTCTAATGCACCTTTATTCGTGCACTAACATATACAAAAGCCCTAAAAATTATAAAATCCTTCTCTGTCGAAGTGGGCTTGAGCTTGAATTGCGTTATTGCATTTCCGAAGATGACCTTTTGTGCATAAACCTTCTAATATTTCCAACAATGCTGTTTTATAGGGTAAAATTGTTATCTAAAGCAGTAATGTTTATTACATATATCCAACAGTGCACAGGCGTTACTATTATTTTATGTTTGTTTCAAATGCTATAAATATCCAAGAAGTCGACACCAAGGACGTATGATTGGATGTGTGCATGCTATTTGTGTATTCATCTTTCACATTTATGATGATAAATGGTCTATGAATCTATAACCAGAAATATTGCCATAACAGTATTGATTCAGATGTTTCACAAAAAAGAGTGAATGTTTGTAATTCTGAGTAATAACTTAACAGACATACTTTTGAACACATGACAGAATTAAAGTAAACCATTTATAACACGATAGCAACTTTAGGGGAGTGCAATAGGGCGTTAGAAAATATGTCGTTTTTGAATAATCAAATAGAGAAATAAGAATCAATAAGAATTTGAATAATCAAGTTTGTACATTCTTCACTATAGGAAAGATAAGGATGTATTTGAAAAGTATGGATCAATTATATTAAATCTGCATCTATGCCATTAACCAAGTAAACTTGTAAAGGATTTAAAATGTATTGAATCATTTCTTAAAGGATGATGCGTTTAATTTAGATCTTTAGATTTAAGTGAGGAAGTCATCCCTAAGTTTCATGAATTAGAACATTTGGACATGGCCAATATCTGCATACATGAGTCAAATGCCTAACGCATCTCTGCCATTACCGCTGATGGTAATAAAAACAGAAAGAACCACTGTTATGGTAAAATTTAAGTTTTACGGAACACTGTAAACTTATTGGTCCCCTAGCGGTTTAAATAGAGGGGATCTAAGGTTTGTCATTCGTCATCCCGCCCGCCCGTCTGTCCGGGAAAAGATCCAATGGTTTATGGGCCTCTATCCGTCCTTACTGTTGGTATAAAAAAATACGAAATCACATAAGCCAGTCAGTTTATATGATAATTTTAACTAGTTTACGGGGAAAATGCCACACAAAGATAAAAACACAAATATCGTCATTCCGTAATACAGTCTGCAAAAACTGGATCTCGTGATTTCTCAAAAAGAACTGAAAACTTTCTATGAAACTTGAAACATGAATAGATGGCAGTATGGAGATTATGAACATCTTTTCTTCTTATTTCTGCTTTTCTTTTTATCCATGAAAACTAAAAATATACATACAGCAATGAATTTCTTTTTGTCATAACATAACCTTAACATAAATAAATAAAAAACATTAAAATGTTGAGTACCAGTTTAATTGTGGGCACATAGATTTGTCCTCTGCCTGTCCTTTCTGTCACTCTGTCCGCCAAAACTGGACACTGTGATACTAGTAAATAAAAAAATATTTTGAAAATATTTAATAGAATTTTTGTAATTATGCAGCTTATACACATCCTATTGTGTTTTTGTCTCATAATGTCTGGTTGCTATGGTAAAAAGTGGCAATCGTTTAATTCTGTTACTAATAATTTCAATGAATATGATATTTTGTCCAAGAAACCTAAAGTATGAATAGATAGCAATATGGAAATTATGTTTCTTAAATTGTAAAGCGTTTGCTGATGTCTACTAGAGGTGGGCGTTGTATAGGCTTGCTCTCCGTCTGTCAGTCCGTCTGTCCGTCCGTCTGTCCCTAAATCATGGGATCACCTTTAAAATACTTGGAACAATTCCAACAAAATTATTTTAAAAGTGTAAAGTTTAAACAAAGTAACATTTTTTTTATAACTATTCGTTGTATAAAGACGATGTTCTTATTACACGGGTTACTTACATATTACAATGATACAAACAAACGCTAATGTTCGTTTATATTTTCTACAATGTTTTTTTTATTGCTTGCAAAACTTTGATTTTTGCTTGTTTAAATTTGTATTGCCAAGAATTGTTCTATCTAATTTATTTCTGTGTTAAATCATAATAAGAACGCTAGTGTCAAAACATTTCATTTGGTTTAGAGCATTGGTGTTTTCAGTTTAATTCCATGTTGATTCCATGTTAATAAATAAGATATTAGTGAGAGTTTAATGTGTCTGCATTGAAGCAATTCCGTCTAAAGGAATTGCTGTTACTGTCAGTAAACAAAAAAAAGTCGGTCAGACACAATCAAGACAAAGTAAATACATCAAAATGTATTCGTGACATGCTTTGGTAATATTACACTATGAAATATTCTTTTTTCCAGTCTATACTTGTTGTCAAAAAAAACGCCTGCTCAAAGCACACCCTAAGCACCTATGTGTGTGCTAAATCTTAAAAAAATTAATGCTCTATGATCATATACATGATCTTTATAAAAATATTTTCAAAAAGGACATTGCTATTATTATAACGTTGTTTATTTACTCTCTCAACTGATAATATTGTTAAACAGTGAAGTGCAAAAACCGTACTCTCAAGCTTCAGCTAGTATGATTTTGTCAGGACAAGTGCGTTTATAAATGCATTGTACATAATTTTCCGTGGACGTTTAAAAGAGAAATTTTATGCAAAGAAGTAACCATTTGGACATAATCTTTACAAATTACGAGTTTTAAACGTAATATTTTTTTAGATTGTTTTGGACATATTTACTTGTTAAAATCATTGCAAGCAATATAGACATTGATACACTTGCTTCTTCTTTTATTTTTCGGATTGTAATAATAATATATAGTCTCGTACTTCGTACTATGTTGATCTTATAATTACCAACCTGAAATATAGCTCTATCTATAATTGCATGCATGCACTTAGCTCAGATATTATTAATTACAGTCATTCATTCATTCATTATTTTATGTTATTTTTTATCATTCTTAATTAGAAAATCGTCTACAAAGCAACAAAAATAAGATAATTAACGTTACAAACAAATTAAATTTGATATAAATTATATTTGTGGTAATCCATATGGGACACTGATATAAACAACTACACATGTACATTCTTCAATTTAATTTACAGATAACAAATCCATGCTTAATTTACAAGGAACATATAAATTCATTCTACTATTGCATGGGTACAATTAATAACAAATAAATCAACAAATCAACATTATTTATAGCAAATCTGTTTAGCTCGACCCGTACACAACAAGTCCGATTGCAGATTAAATGAACAGTCGCCGAATTAATGATAACTGCTTGATCTTACTGTGTATTACAAACAGTATTTAACAAAATGTCCGATGAATCGATGTCTTCTTTAACATAAATTGAACTATTTTCAGTTAATAAAAAACTGAGTCGGAAATATCTACCATGGAAAATTCTCAAATACCTTTTGATGTCCGTCTGACAAACACTCTAATTAAAATCAGCTCCTAATTAACAAGATGCAATAGATTTTCACCGTCTTGTATCCTTTCAATAAATAGCCAATCATCGGCGAGATTTTAAAATTTTGAAAGCGATGCCATTTCAATAATAAGTAGATAATTTCCACAATTTTTAGAACAAACAAGGCTTTCTCCTTACAGCCGGCAGGTAAACTGGCAAAACAATCTTGCCCATTAAGAATTGAGTGTATTATTTCCGGTTTATTTGTTTCAAATTACTTCAAACATCCGATTCCCGACTTTAACACGGATAATGCTTGTCTATACACTACTACATGACAGGCGGGTTTCTTGTTTTTGGGGGTCAGAATTTGATATACATTTCTATAAAAGAATTGGATATTTTCCGATAGCTTACACAAATATAATAAGAATAAAACATATAAACATATGAAAAGGATAATTTCAAATTATTCCCATTTTCATATCAAGTTTGATGTTGATTAAGCGTTGAAAGTTGTAATGAAGTTGCATTCCTATAAAGTACATTAACTACTCTAAAACAGGGTCATTTTTACCTTTTTTTCAGTGAAAGACATAACTTTTTTAATCATTAGTGGTGTAGATCTTCACATGTCTTTACTGAATTAACCATCTTTTGAAACTGCTTTGTTACTGTAATTATACAAAATAATATAAACCTGTGAAATTTTGACAGACAAGATAAAGCGTCTGCATGTATTCCGTGACCTTTCTTGTAGCATACAATATTCTTTTATTATGCTATACTTGATTACAGTTTCAAGATAAATTTTAATCGGTCCGATAACTTGTGCTACAGAAATCATCAAATGCGACATTGAAATAAAGTCATTTATTCTTTTATTGAAAAAGAAAGAACACTAAAGTGCACTGGTCACCACAGTTGTACTCTTTCGGTGTTCGCTCTAAAATTTTCCTTCCGTAAACGTAAGAAAAATATTATGTCTGAAAACAGTACTATATTGTCTAATTTACGAACAGTTATGTGTCCCTAGAAACAGAAAACAATTCAATAATCAGGAACAAAGTCTGTACAGCAAGTCTGTGCGTCCTCCAGCATAGATTTATTATCATAAACAAACATAAAAGAAGATTATCAATACCGAGGCCAGCATCAATTTTCTCATGTTATTCACACATTTCCTTGATCTAAAACAGACGTGCTTCTTTCTTCTCTGGAAAAATTTCTAATGCTTTCCCTGTTATTGAAACTTTTCAAAAAACCTACGACCCCAGAATTTCCAATGATTCTTGCAATTCTTCGTTGTGAAATGCTATCATTTGTCAAAGTTATCACAATTTCTTTGTGCTTAGTCGTCAATTCTTTCCTTTAAACAGACATTTTTGCTGCAGACGACACTTGTTAGTTTTCTGTATTTTTACCCCAATGATTGAAAAAGTGTTGAAACGAAAGTATTGTAGCAAAACGTTCCAGCCAAGTAAGAGAGTCAACCTTAAAACTGATCATTATTGCTAGAACAGTGGTACAGCCCCTTGTTTGTGGCCATTTTGATGACTCACTTATGACCATAGACTGTATGTTTAGCATTAATATTACTCGTAAAGACATATTTTTGTTTCATAGTCTTGTTTTGAATACTCTATATGATTTTTATTATTATAATGTTTATTTCGACTATTTCTACTTGGACCAGAAAAATATTACTACTGTTTTTTCCAACTAGCTATATATATTGTCATAGTTTTTTCTCCCACAGTGCTCCAAAATACTTCATATGATATATTACATATTACTATAATTCATTAAAATTCACTAAGATCTTAACTAGACATGTGATTGTTATTACATAAATTGGCAGTTTTTACATCTAAAATTATTTTTATTTCTACATGCCATGCAAATCTTAGTTATAGTTCAGCCGACTTTATATCCATGTTGCAGAATCTGTGCCACTGTCGGGTGACAAACCGCCATTGCTTAACATGAGGAGGACGCCATGCAGTTCACTACATAATGCTGCTGTATGGGTGTATTTTTCATCTCCAAGAAAGTTAGTATGTATGGCATTTTCACAAACATTTTCATTTTGTTTAATAACACGGAATATCGAATATTTGATACCTAGGCATTTATTTAGGATGCAACTGGTAGCGAAACTTAAGAAGGTAATTTCTTTTATCTATTTTTCGCCATATTAAAAGCCCGCAAATATAGCGAAAATAAGATACTCCCGAGAAAACCCCACTGATATACGACATTCGTTGTTAAGTACAAATGTAGATTACTTAAATAAGTATTTTGCTGTGAAAATATTGATAAGAGTTTGACGTCACTGCACTGAATAAACCATCTTCTGAAATTGCTGAACTAAAAATGTCAGCTACACACAGACGAAATAAAACATGAAAAGGTCTTCGTGACATTTCTTTTAGAGGCAATTATTCATTTAAGCATAAAATAATCGTTTATTCCCCTATAACTGATTTTAATTACAAGATAAAATTAATTCGCTTTGACAGCATGAGTTTCAAATATCATAACATGCATAAAGTAAATCCGCCAGATGTCTCTAAAGTACTTCCTTCTTTCAGCTTCTATAATGGTGCCAGGAAATTTCATGATGAATGTGTTTACAATTACATTGAAAATGTTTTTCTCGTTGTACAAAAAATAATGATTTAAAGAAATTAAAATTTACAAATAAAATATTCCAAAGGTGATGTTTTTGTATATATCAACATGTTTATAAACAAGGGAAGCAAAATAGACAACGGTACAGTTGCCTGACTAATGTTTTTGTTTCAAAGTATAGACTATATAAATCATACAATCTACAAAGTAAAATATTATTATTATTCTATAATTGTATGTCTATACTTATTATTTCGTATATTTTCATGATTTGCGTCGCATATTTTAAACATGCTTCAATTTTGGGATCTAAAATTAAATATATTTCAAAATGACGGCCGGATTGAAATTGGTCATCACTCAGTAATTCATTGTACTTATTATCATTTATTTGAAGTCAAATATAGTTCAAATGTTGTCCTTTTTCTTTGAAAAAAAAAAAAAATAAAAAATGAATGCGACACTGGGATAAAAAATGATTATTATTGTTTATTATTACTATTCAGTTTACACAGAACAAATAAATACACTCAGTCATTGCATGTGTAATATTACTATGCTTCATTCTTATTTTCTACTTCCGTAATAAAAATGTAAGATGTGAGCGACTGTCATCATCAGTTACACGTCCCTAGAAACAGAATTTTAATTAGCAGAGAAAAGATCTGTACGAGAAAAAAGTTTTTTGTTTTTGTTTTTTTTTCACTCAAGATTTCCGTGAAAATATTGGTTTTGCCTATTTTACAGCGTTACATCTTTAATCGCTTGAAAATTATAACTTTATAAGAAAAAATAATATAAAAATATATTTACATAATAATTGTTTTAAAGGCATTGTAGCAATATATTATATCAAAAAGTATTATATACGTTTATAGTTTTAACGATCAACTTTACTTAAAGCTATTTTTAATGATAAGTGATGTAATGCTACCAAAGTAATTGCTTTCTCCACCAAGATGTTACTTCTATCCTTTCTTCTGTTCGTTTAACTATCCACAAGGTGTCGTTTGATGTTCTTGGTTAACACACTTTTGCTCTCAGCGATCGATCCACCACACCGGCTTTCCCGAATAACTAAGCATTAATTACCTATTTCGCCGGAAGTGACCCATTACTAATTTCATATGATATTTTTAGTGTATGGTGAGAAACAAATAACCATAAGACTCGATGTCCAATATCACTTGTCACGGAGAAATGACGCCTCGTCCGAAGATCGAACAAGCGACTTCTGGATTACAAAACTGACGATCTTCCTTTGATCTCAGCGATCGTACCTAGCTTATTGCAGGACTTAGGAAATGTATTGTTATAAAAGCTTGTAAATAAGATGAATAGTCACAATTGGAAATGATTCAAATCAAATGAGTTACTTTAAAAGTAATCTGTAATATGTTTTGTTTACCATTATAATTTATTGTAAAGAGAGTAGACATTTAAATGCAGTTTGTGTAAGAACAGAAAATTATAGAATAATTTGAAGCTGGAATATAAAGCATTATATAATCTCTCATGAACAGGCTATTTACCATTTTCGGTGACGTTCCCCCTGTATTGATTCTCAACTGATAATACCGAGCTTTTTAATGAGCTTGTTTGGCAATTTCCCCGTATGTGATTAAATCTATTGCTGAAATCGTTCTAAATATACATTCTTTTATCATTTACTACGTCTAGCATCTTGCTGTAGGGCATTTTATCTGGTATAAGATAGTTGAGACTTGAGATTGGGAACTGTCAGACTAAGCAATATTTCATTACACAATTAACGTATACAATGTACTTTAAAATATACTCCTGAGGCTCGTATCAAATAATTTGAAATATAATATCTTTATATATATTTTTTAATCAAGAATACAATTTAACATTTTATGGCATATATCTAACAAAAAATGTTTATCATTTGACTGTTTTTAAATGTATAAAGCTTTATATATTGTTTCCTTATTTTT
>NW_026856619.1:0-29120 GCF_026571515.1 Ruditapes philippinarum | reverse complement strand
ACTAGTGTTTCAATGTAGAGTACTGTATTTTAAATAAAGAGGCCTATATTTACTTTAGAAAGCTTTCATTAGTTTGTTAAAATAGAATATAAATTTTGCGATACAACATGATGGACGGAATTCCTTGTTGACATTCACTATGTGACGTAATAAGGGTTTCCCAATTCTCATTGGCTGATACAAGCGGGGAGACAATCCACCCGAACTGAGTTCGTCCTCAACTGTTTCGCACCAAAACGTCCCAAATGTAACACTGGCCACCAAATGTCACGGATATACGTGAGTTCTCACTCGGGAGGATAGGGCGTTCAAAGAGGAACCTGTAAATATATTGTTGGCACACAATAAAATAGAATACGGAGTCAATGAAAAAAACAACAGCTCTCGCTAAAAGTTCTCATTTCTTGTGCGCATGCGTAAAGGTTAGCGTGACCGAATTCAAAAATGAAGTGAATGAGGCCCGTCAACGTGTTACAGGTCAAATGAAGTTATTAGTATGAAGTTGAATAATGATATGAATGATTGAAAAAGAGACGATAGGGGAATCATGGGAATGATATAGAGTATGGGTATGAATTACAGAGTATTCTAGCAAAGACAAAATGACCCTGTGACACATACAATATATGTTTGCACTCAAGTTTATCCAAGTATTGGATAAAATCCATAAGCCAAAAGCTATTAGCACGGATGTATGTTCATATAATAGTAAAATAACACAACAATGAAATAAAAGCATAAATAAATGTTTCTGTAAGGTATATCTTGCTTGTAATAATTAAAATAAATGATTGTGTATTAAAATTGAATTTTGGGTCTTTTTATATTCATATCACTAAAGTGTTGCAGGGCGATATGTGCTAATACTAATCTATATTGTATTCATGCTCTGCTTTATCATATAAGCATGATAACAACGAAATGTATAATTAGGCGTCAGTTACATTATGAAAACCACTTTACCAAGTTAGCAAAGAATACTGGAAGTACCTGTCTATAGAACAAAACGTATATAATTAAGGGTGACAGCTTCAAGAATATTTTATTATGTTTTCTTTGTTTATTAAATAAAAAATCAAATAACATTTATCTTCATCTGTTCTTCGGTGACATTATGAATTCTCAACGCAAGAACATAATTATGTATCCCGATTAATTCTTAACAAATACCGCTAGCTAACAATTATAAATGAAAACAAGTCGATTTTTATTTTGTACAAATATTTCTGTACGAAGCAAAAATCAAACTAATTATCATTTCAAAACCTTTCAAGTATTAAAACTTCTTATATTAAATAAGTACACAGTATAAGCAAGATACCTGTACTTCACCTTTAATTCTTTGTATATTTAAAATATTGCAGAACTTATTAAAAAGTACGAAGATGTATTGAACGACCTATTCACAATATTATATATTGCTTTTATTTCTAAATATACAGTTAACATTTCAATTTGTTTTCAATGAATAACATTCTAAAATGTTGTAATTTATTACTTAATTTATGTATTTAAAAAGTTATTGTAATTTCCAACTATTCATCCAATTAATCACCATAAGTGGAAATCAAGATAGTTTAAATGCTAATTTAATATTTACATTTTACTGTCTTTGTTTGATTTTATTTACCTGTCAATTGCATACTGATTACGCGGTCAATGCATACAATATATTAAACTTCGATAATTGATCGGTAAACTTCGTGAGATGTACTCAGTAAGATTTAATCGAATATAATTTCTTTCTATGAAATAGCTATACTGACTGTTATAGCGCAATAGGGTAAACTTCAAAATGTCCCACCTGTTGTAAGATCTAGACCGCGTTTGTTTATGCTTTTAATTTATATTTTCCACATTTGTGAAGGTATGATTGATTTTTTATGTTGTCTTTTTCTGTTTTTATATATTTTGCACTTATTTTGGCAAAGTGTTTAAGAAGCATGGTTTAAGAATTAAAATCTAAATCAATAAATGTCATTTCAATGCCATAATATGCAATACAAAAAACTGTGGTTCTAAGTTGTTCCATATCCGTTTAGACTATTTTGCAAGCCATATTTATTAAAACATGCTTCAAAAATAAAGAAAGTATGGGCCTAAAAATAATTGCAAAAGTATGGATCGAACCATAGACCTCTAATATATGAAGTAATCACTCAACCGACTGTGCTATTGCGGATATAACCAGAACATAAACATTCAGATAGTGTGACTTTTCAAAACATTAGTCATATACTCCAAATTAATTCTCGTAATCTATACGGACAGAACCGAAGTGGTATCGCATATTTAGATGAGTGCTATAATGCTATAATATATTTATATTTGACAAGTCAATAAAATCAGACTATATTATAAAAAACTGTATCTACTTATAAGTATTAAACGGAGATTAGACAACTCTTCAAAATTGCTAATATGAAAAGATTTACATTAACTGTCCTCATTGGCATTGTTTGTTATTAAAATTTACTTGTGTCCGAGGCAAACTCACATTATCAATATATTTGTATTCAGTCCATAGATATGTGGCAACATTACATATTACATATTAAATGTAAAATTTCAGAATCAACGTTATGTTCTTTTTGTTCCTCTGCCTTTGGAGATATTGATCACTTATTCTGAGAATGTCCGTGTGTACTTAAATTCTCTATACTCTGTCAATCAGTGCGGGCACTAAACATTTTTTAATAGTATTCCCTCATGTAGTCCATTATTTATGCTGTTCGAATGGACAATATGTGCGCTTTCTAATTTGATATTGCTTCAAACGAGCAAAATCGAATTTGACTTTGTAGTCATTATCTACAAGCACGTACACGAGTTTATAATACAGTTATAGCCAGTTTATGTCAATGCACGACAAGAACACTAGGTTATACACTTGTCATATCTAAATACAGTACTTGTCAAAGCTACTACTAATTATTTAATTCTATGTTGATCGTCGTTTAGCCCGCTCACTGTCAATAATGAAACTCGATTGCATTTGCAATAAAAAAGGAATACAAATGATCACTTGTTATAAAGTTGTAACACTCTAAGTAAAAATAGCAATGGAATGCTTTAAATATACGTGATGAAATTATAAGCTTTACTGGTGACGGAAAACTTCACTTATTCCTTGATGCATTATTAGAGGCATGAATGGGAACCTATGTCGATCTATTTGTATTATTCAACAACAAGAAGATGGTTCAAATAACGTCAATATAGATAATTTATATCACATCGACACTAATTTGAATTGACGATGATAATGATGATGATCATGATGCACTGTTGATGTTGATTATGAATGATTTTTATAAGTTTTCTTATCATTGAAATATAATTTTTACTTCATTTTATGCATATTCATCTTAAATTAAGAATTTTAATTACCTGTTGTAAGCATGCTTGTCACCTTTTAAATTATGAAATGAAACGTCACAGCTGATCACATTATAATCTCCTTTTTGAAATGTTGCTGCAAATGTTGCTGCGAAACTGTGTTTAAGAAATCGGTGACATACAAAGCTCGTGACTTACAAACACAACTATTTCAATAAATGATTGTTGCTTTGATGATAAGCTGTTGATTATGACTCATAAGATACTGATTTTATGCAATACAGCAATATTGAGATTGCCTTAAACCATGTATTTTAAATATGTTACAAAGCATAAATTTCTATCGGAGTTTCTAGTTGAGGTTAAAGTGATTAACTCTAATTTACCTTTTTTATTCAATGTGTTTTGAAATAAAGTATGCTTTGTTACATATTGTTAAATAAATAAATAGTTAAGATTATGTTCGTAAGACAACAGACACTTGAGGAATTTGAATCACAACCAAGCCTCGGTGCTCGTCTTTACCGGGTCGTACATTTGTAAGTATTAGTAAAGCAAACAGAAGGATACCTGGTTTTACATATTAAATGTGACTTCTGACTTAAAATGTCTTATTTACTATTCAATATATTCATATATTTTAAATAACAAATGCGTATTCTTGATAAATGAGAGTCACAAAATGCAAAAGATATATTCAGGTTGGCAAATGATTATATTATAAAAGCAGTATTCCAGACACAAATATAATTCATGTCATCAAGTTGGAAAAAGATGGTTATTGATTTGCAGTACATAACCAAATTTAGGCAGAATATACATTTATTTTGACATTAAATAATATACATTTATTTTATTTTCACTGAGTTTTAACATATTTCTTACAAGAACAATTTCAAACTACTATCGAATGGATTTTCCAGAACAAGGCATGGTAAAAGCAACAAATTAAAATGTAAATTATATATTTGTCAATAATTACGAACAAAATAATCATCATCTTTACATATACATAATAATTTATGATAATACAACTTAAATTAAATTGATGTCTAATGGAATGTTTGTGATATAAATATTATGACCATGAACATAATTCTACTTTTAATCATATATTGAATATATGTCGTCAGTGTATTAGTAGTATTCTTTGCATTTGTTGTAAGATAAACTAGTATGTCCATCCAATGGGTATTTAATGAGTGTTTAGTTCAGGTGAATTACATTTTAACATTATTCCTTTCTATTTAAAAATTGACAAATAACTCATATGGCCCAAGGAAAGTGCTGTTTATATCCATCGGTATTTCATTTACCTGTAACGGTTAATTGAAAACAAGTCATTTTAAAACAAAATTTGAGCAGTCTTTTTATATTTCTTCATATAGTGAACATCTTCAGTTTCAACTGTAGGTCAGTCACAGAGATAAAATTCAAATGTTTAGTCAATGCAGCCCACCTTGACAATATAAAATGAACAAAATGTCACTTTAATATTTTAATATATCATATTAAAATAAAATAAAATCAGAAAAAAAAAACAAACAGAAAAATCCAATGCTGATAAAAGGTTGAATAATCAAATAAAATTGCAAGTTGCATTTTTTAATTTGTTTTCTTAAAATATGAAATTATGATTTAATAAATTTCGTCTGGTTATTTCGAGTCAACTTTTAAAGGAAGCAACCACTGTCAATTTGAAACGAGAAATAAATTTCTTTGTCGTAGAAATAAAATCAGTGCCATGTATCTAAAGCTTTGCATGTATTCTTTATCAAATCAAAATTGCCATGTTTGACATTTCTACTGTCCGATTGGAAATGTTTATCTTAATCAAGATTGAAATGGCATAACTAAACAAATAAAAAAATATAAAAATGGAAGTAACCAATAGAGGAAATTAAAGTTATTACAGCTTTGTGCCAAATACTATACAATTGGAAAGATATAATTATGTAACAGTTTTAACATATTATTTTAAAATAATATACAGAATAAATGTCATGTAACATCCCTTACATTCAATAGGAGCAATATAGTTTTAAAGAAATTTCAAAGGAGACAATAATTTGTTCTTTGGATAATGTAATCTTACTGTGGTGGAAATAAAAATTTACGGGCTAGAACTACTCTAGAAAAAATATTGTCGATTTCTCTGGTTTATTCGTTGTTGCAAAAATCATTCATTTAAATGCCCGTTGAGGGCATAGTAATAATCAAACAAGAGGGCCATGATGGCCTTAGATCGCTCACCTGACCCATCGAACTCATCCGAACAATTACCTAGACAAGCATTCTGACCAAGTTTCTTGAGTCAAAAGTGTGACCGCTAGAGTGTTAAAAACGAATAAGCAGAATAAACAAGAGAAATCGACAATAATGTCTCTTAGAGTATTAAAAATGTTCATGATGCCAAAAAGGGTTTCTTGGCATCAAACATCAGCATTGTTCTATCAAATATATTAACTATAGAGCATTTGGCCTGGACAAATTATGTCAAAGCATAGCTTTTGTAGATTTGTGAATATACATGACACTGAACTATAATGAAAATATTTACAATTATTAATTCCATAACTGCTTTCAAATACATGCACATAGTATATATCAATCAGCATGATTTCGAAGCAAAATATTAAATAAACGTCCCGTTTAATAAGACACATTCATACTAATCAAATATATGAAACGATCCTACTGGCATTTAATGGAATGTGTATTATATGCATTATCGGTAACTTGACTAACTTGAAAAGTGACTACCGATCAACAATCTGGAAACAAAGGGATCCCTCAGAAGCATTATTCACTACAAAATTACATGACAATTGCAGACTCGGTTTGGTTGAGATTTGTTTTAAATTAAAAATAACTTTTACTACAGAACCAACTTAATTGGATAAATGGTATCTTAAAATTGAAACAATAGCCTTTAACTTAAAAGTATCCATTTGCCTAGCTGTTGAATATCTTTACAATTATGATATTAACAAAACATTGCATCAACATGTATCTTTATAATACGTCAGGCATTATTGTTTTAAAGAAACACAAATCAATACACAAATCTCTCGGATGTAATTTAAAAGTAAATTGAGATGAAGCCAGACTAAATTGATCATTTTCGGTTGAAAATAGCTTTTATTTCAGCAATTGTAAGGTTCTTTTGTTTTCTTATAATATGATTCAAGTTAGTTTAACTTTTTACAGGAAAATATAGGTTGTCAATGAATTCTTCTTCTACAAAAAAGTATAAATTGTGCACGACAGGTAATTTTTACCCTTTGTTAATGATGGCAAATTTAAACACAGTACTACAACTCGGGTAACTTGGATTATCAGTTTTAAATAAGTAAGCATACAGAATACATTTTTGTATATGTTGTTTATTTAATTTTTCTGGATAGAAAATGTGCTTCTTAAATTTGAATTGCTTTTTGAGTTTTTTTCTTTTTTTAGAGGGTCACGGGTTCCAGTCCCGGTCAGACTGCTCATTGTGTCACCATTTGACATTTGGCGCCAAATGTGATCTCAGAGTTTAATGATTGAATGTGTGTCTAAAATACAATTAACATAATGACAAAAATAGGACCTCATTCACAAAGGCACAATAACACGCCTGATAATGATAGAGTGGTATATGGTAAATTGCTCTATCGCTACTTCCGAGCTTGTGCATGTCGCTAGAATCAGCTGTCAACATAGGTAAAGTGTTTTCTTTTTTTCATAATATATTTTGTAAACACTACATCAAATATCGAAATTCTAAGAATGCAATACCATGTAGATTCGAATAAAGTTTCCAGGAAGTGTACAGTTGATCAATTTCTGTTTGAAATGTAGTTGAAGCGGCGTATCACAGTCAGCAAATTTATCGTTAAATTTGACCGTTTTGTCAAGAAAGAGGTGATTTGTCATCCTATTTTCATTTTAACAGAGATCCAAATTGAAATAAAATACATTTCATGTAGATATTAGGTCTAGAATGCAAATAAAGATTTCTATCGTAGCAAAATAATAGTTATTAAAGAAAATATATGATATTTATTCTGCGAGACAGCTCTGTCGTAAAGGATGTAGCTCTGTCGCCAAGGAGATGTTTAAATGAAAATAGGAGGATACATCATCTTTTTCATGATAAAACGGTCCATTTCAACGCTACATTTGAAAGCTTACCAGGCGTAAAAATAAGTTCATTAATATTGCTCTATTTCTTCGATGTTTGGCATTATAATATAATTCACAAAATATCAATAACATTCATTGCAACCTAAAGACATGAAAGAATTCCAGATATAAATTGTATACATGGAGACGCATATGCAGGTGGTAAGTAAACAAATACAGTTTTATGAATCTATTAATTGTTCCTTTGTGAAAACCACATTGTTTCTTTTATCTGTTTTTCTATAAGTCAAAATAAATTGTGTTTATTATAATTTCAAATTGAATATAAAATATTTTACAAATTATGATTTTTATGTTATCAAGAACATGCATTAATTCTTAAATGTGTGAGGGAGTTTTTTATGATGTCTGATTAAACTAGCTTACTTTGTTTTGTAAATAAGCACAGTATTTTTTGAAAAATGTCTACTACTGAAGGATAACGTGTCTAAAAGAAACAAGATACGTTTTACATATATTTGTTTTAATATAACAATCTTCATGTCTAAGTTCATAAAGTAAAACAAGCATTTTGAATGGATCGGCTGGTATTTTTGTGATACAATGGTTAATTACTTTACATTATAAAGATATTCATACTATTAAAAACATTTATTCTAAATTTGCAATCTACATTCTAGTTAAATCTGAAATGTTATGAGTATAAGAATTAAAGGAAAATTATGTAACACTAGTTTTAATGTAACAAGAACTTTAGTGTCAGTCATGGTAACCATTCCTTTATAATCATAACGGTTCATTTGCGTCTCATTCGTCCTTAAGAAATATTACTTGACACTGCAACTCATACCTTTATAATCTTAAAGTGTGGAGTATTGGCCATTTAACTGTATCCGTAAAACTGTTCCTTTTCATTGAGAAGCGATCTTTGTAACAAAATGTCAGGTAGAGGTAGACAAAAACATACGCATTGGCATTTGAATTATTGAAATATTAAACAGTGTTCATGGCGAGTGATATAATGGACTATAACAACGATATTCATATTTCACATTTAATTCTAGAACAGGCTACACATAATTCTAAATTCACTTCAGATGTCATATACAATCTTTTCTATTTTAGATTAGTGACAGTTCTCACCAAAAGTCAATTTCGTCCCAATAACACATCGTATTTTTCAATAATATTACATTAAAACAAACTAATATCTTCAGTCTGCAATCTAGAGATGAGAAGCGTTGTCTGAAGTACAGTATTTTTAACATACCGTAAGGTTATACATAATTCGAATACACCAGAATAAGAGTACAATGAGATTCTACCTTATGTTTTGGTTTTAAGTATTTCATTTTTTTTCCAATTTAGAGAATCTGTTTCAAGTAGCTAGAATGCAATTTTTCAATTTTATAACTTCCAACATTGCTCTTTCCTGTACGAATTATTTTTAAAACTTAATTTCTATGGGTTAGCATCAATTACAGTAGGGTGAACGTTTCGGTTGTCAAAAATAGCGTTTTTCGTGCGTCCTTTTTTCGTGTAACGTGCGTGCGTATAGCGTGCAACGTGCGTTTGCTGAAACGCTTTTTTCAAGCGTGCATCGTTTACAAGCGTTTAACGTTTATCGTTTTCCGTGTATCGTTTTTCGTTTATCGTGCGTCTGAAAGCGTGCGTTTCTTATTCCCAGAAACGTTTAGCGTGCGTCTGCGTTCGTCTAAGCGCTTAAGTACCGTGTTTTGCGTCTGTTACTATTGAGAAGTAAAAGAATTTCTTAGATAGATATATTATGTAAATTTGTTGTTTCTTAAACATGTAAGAGATGTTCTGTGTCCCTGTCAAAGAAAAGAAATATTATATAAAGAAGTATTATTGTGATATTTACATTTAAGTTTTAATGTTTGTGACCTCGCGGTGAATACTGGTCAGATTTCTACATGCTTAAAGCCGAAGATCAATTAGTTTTAATCCTATTTTACATACGCATAAGATATAATCACTAATTAATTGCAAAATTTTTGATTTTCAATTCAGCAAACAGATGTTTATAAGCGTACCAATATATATTAGATACGAGGTTCGTCAGACATCAAATGATGTGATCAGACTAGCACCCCACCCCCTTTACAAGTTCATCTTCTGACTTTTCATCAAAGACTGTCCGAATCCTATCCGAATACTATTTAGGGTGATAATTATTTTAGATAGTTCCTTCCTATTTTTCTTGACGGATTTATATTGATATGTAACAGCCTGGCAGGCACTCGAACCCCTGACACTCGGAATACGATTCCGCGGCTCTTGAGTTCCTCTGAGCTATTCGGCCGCTTACACGTTTTACTTGTTTAAATACTGAATAGTTATAAACCTACTGTGTATGCAAATATTTCTTCGAATTTCCCAGGCTTACTTAGCATTGTGAATTAATTTCTAGCTGGGCTATACAAATGTTTGTCAGTCACAGGGTGAGAAAAAAGTGCATCCTGACATGTACTCGAACCCGTGACCGTCTAAATACTGTACCGCAGCTGTACCGACATTTGTTAATAGTTACATTATGTGTACATGTATAGTGAACATTTTACTAATTATACATTGTACATTTTACTATTTCTATATTTTTGTACAAATAGAAATAACTAGATATTTTTCTAGATAAAAATTCTATGGTGGCAAAAATATAGCATATGTTGAACTTTTTAGACATGTTAGGACAACAGACAGGCTAAGCCACCCTTTACAAAATTCCCCTTTCTGTCAGCTCATAATCAAGCTATAGACTACTATTTTTGTATGTGGCCTGGGCTTTTACTAGTCACTTACAAACCGTATAACACTGATAGCAAACAGATGCCCAGGCTGGTCTGGATCCATGCTGGTCGCAAACCCATTATGTTGCTTTTATCGTGACGGGGCTCAAATATATTTTAATCTTATATGAGGTCAATAATATAACCCACTTTGATAAACATATATAGCTTTCTTGATTTTTATTCTGTATATTATCTAAAATCACTTTTAAGGTTTATCAATCCGTAATCATTACTTAACATAATACCCCTTTGAGATACCCGAGATGAGCCTGTGTCGCCCTTTGCTAACTTAAAAGTATATAACCTATCCATATATAACCATATAATTCTTTAAAGATTTTTCTCAGCTGAGTAAGATAGGTATGCTGTAGTCCCAAGTCACTTGTTTAACTTCCCTCAAGTAAGTTATAAACCTAGACATAACTGATAAAATTCTAACTATAATATACTTAAATATCACCTATGTATTTATATAAATTTACATAAACCCATTTTGCATACTAATATATCTTTTGGGACCTGTGCAATTTCAATTGATTGTAATTTTAATTTTCCTACAATATCAATTTTATGCTTCATAGGTAGGTCCGTTCATTAAAAAAGGCATAATACAAGATCCCTATGAAAAGTAATGTAATTGATAACTCAATCCA
Organism: Ruditapes philippinarum; assembly: GCF_026571515.1. Classification (NCBI taxonomy): domain Eukaryota; kingdom Metazoa; phylum Mollusca; class Bivalvia; order Venerida; family Veneridae; genus Ruditapes; species Ruditapes philippinarum. Next base: position 18,190 of record NW_026856619.1, on the reverse strand, counting down.
AATCAACTTTATTAATTAAAAGCTTTCATTAGATGACTTAAAAAAGAAGATTTCAATAATTGTCCAGGAAAAATATAAATGTTATAGTAAATTTTATCTGGACACTAACTATTAAAGAAAGCAGTGCCACATAAAATGTTGATACACCGGGTAATTTTACCTTAAAATTAACCTCTTAGGAAATGATACAGAATTTTTTATATAACATAAATCTATTATATTAATTAACAAACATATGTAATTGACTAAAATAAGGTAGTCCTAACAAATTTCATTACAAAATATGAGAATTATGGCAAATCTCCAAAGATGCCTAAATGTCCAAGATAGTGCACTAAATCAACAACAAAATATGAAAATTTTACCTAATTAAAAGAGCCTTGGAAATTAAACCAAGCTACAAGAGGAACATTAATCTATCATATTAATTAACAAACGTATCTAATTGACTAAAGTAAGGAAGTCCAACCAAATTTCATTACAAAATATAAGAGTTATTGCAAATTTCCTAAGATACCTTACTGTCTTAAGATAGAACACCAATTCACTACAAAATGGGGATTTTTACCTTATTATATCAGCCTAGGAAATGAAACAGAATTATAAGTGCAACATAAATCTATTATATTAATTAACAAGCATATCTAATTGATTAAAATAAGAATAACTCAATAAATTACATTGAATATTCAAAAAATTATGGCTTATTTCCTATGATGTATAACTATACAAGCTAACACACTAATTCATTAAAAATGGGAGTAATATTACCTGATTATAACCTCATGGTAAATGAATCAAAGTTATATAAGCAACATAGTATTATTATATTAAGTTAAACCTATATCAAATTGACTTATATAAGAAAATCCCAACAAATTTCATTGCAAATTAAGAAATAATGGCTAATTATCTATAATGCCTTATTAATAACTTTACCACACTAAATCATTGAAAATTTGGGTAAGTTTACCTTGTTATAACCTTTTGGTCACTGAAACAAAGTAAGTAAAGCCAAATAATGTTATACTATCAAGTAACTACTACATCTAATTGACTAAAATAAGAAAACCACATTAAATTATATTGACAATGAAAAGAGCTAAGGTAAATTTTCTATGATGCCTATTTGTTCAAGCAAATACATTACATATTTAAAAATGGGGGTAATTTTCCCTTATTATAACCTCCTAGGAAATGAAACCAAGTTAGTAAGGCAACATATCACTATAATATTGAGTAACAATTACATCTGTTTGATTGATATTGAAAAAATCCACCAAATTTCATTGAAAAATTAAAAAGTATGGCAAATGTCCTATAATGCAGACAGAGGTGTTCAGATCCACTATCAGTAAGGAAGTGTTCCCTTCCCTGTCAGGGGACCATTACTGGCATGGTATATGGAATCACAAAAAAGATACTGTAAAACTGATTTTTTCATTTTTACAGCTCTGAACTATTCACTAATGAGGGGACATAAGATAAGTTAGTTAACATAAACCCGTTTAAAATACATGAATGGCTAGTTATCATTTAACCCTTTCCCTGCCAGAGGGTTATTGTTTTATTGTTCACCTATTTGCCAGAGGATTTTCTAAGAAATTACTATATTATTAATTAATATAATTATTATCATTTGTTATTAGTATTATAATAATTATATATGTTTCCAAATCTGTTAGTAAAATAATAATTATTGTCGATGGTATAATTTTCTTTATATTTATTATTATTTTTATTATTATATTAATTTATTATTATAACTATTATTTTTATAGAAACGGCTAAAGCCGTCCATATGGCAAATACGCCGAAAATAACAGGGACGTGAAAGGATTAATCAAATCACTAAACGATCTAGCTTAGAAGTTGTTAAAAATTTATATGATAAGGATATTTTATTAACGTTTAGAAACGATTTCTATTTTGCGTGCGTTTAAGCGTGCGTATATCGTGTAGCGTATTTCGTTTTGCATGCGTTTGCGTATTTCGTTTCATAAAGGGTGCGTGTAACGTGTGTTCGTATAGCATGTAACGTGCATGCGTTTTTTCCGCAACGTGCGTTTTGCGTGTAAACTGAAACGTTCACCCTACTGTATCACATACACAAAATAAAGACTGTTTAAAGTGAAATAAGAGTAGTTTTTCATTTATACGCCTATAGTATAACGCTACCATTTAGCCATTTTTACATAATGTTTTTATAACGCTAATGAGGTCATGTCAAATTATATGCATGGATGTGCAATACCATATTTACTGAGTGGCAAAATCGGCACTGGTGTGTGATAAAGCATATTAATACGGGGAAGTCAAAAACCGCGGGTCCGGGCTTTGACTTGCCCGGCTATAGACTACATGTGTATATTTAAAAGAAAATCAAATAAAAAACAATTAAAAAATATATAGAATTCTATACCTATCAATGAATTTTTCAGTGTCAGTTCTAGTCGGGGGCCACCATTTACAATGTAACTCAATGATAAAAGGCGGGGTATTCCGATAACGGAACAAATCTCAACTTTTCGGATAAATAATAAACGTCGAGTGTTCCGAGTGAAAAGGGAAGCGGTGCATGTAATACCGAATGACAATTTTAAAACGGAAAGAAAGAAAGGAATTTTTTAACGACTTCCCCGTTCATAGGCTTTGCCTAATTTCATATTACATATTAAGCGCAGGTCAATAAGTTTCAATTTTAAGTGATATGAAAAATATTTTCTGTTGTGCTGTCTTTGTAAATCCAATAATTTTCCTCATTTTTTTCCTCTTGATTACAGTTTCAGACCTAAAATAAAATTGCGTTCTTAATATTTATATAGATCTATACTAATATATTGTAATGTCCTAGAAATTTTACCTTTTTTAGTGATTTCGCTGATTATTTCTACTTTCACTTTCGTTTTGAGAAGCTTTTACTGGCGACAAGACAGTAAATCATATGTGGTGTCCTAATGGAACATACAGGACATCAACTTAAATCTACGTATTGTGCCAGCAATTTAATCATTCTTGATTCTGGAAGCTTTTCCTTTAATGTTATCCATTTCCCTCAATGTTATCCGTGGTAGAATCCTGTGTTTTTAATCTGTTTTCGTGACTTCTGTCAAAATAGTTAATTCCTTTATTTTACACTCAAGATTATATATTTCGATTGTTTATGATGCAGCCTCACTTAATATATAGATTTGCCACATAAATCCATCTGAATTTAATTGTTACCACTGTATATTTATAAAAATTTGCAATGAATTTTTCAATGTCGGCCATTTTGGACTATTACGTAGAGATTACGTAGTGAATGCAAGGGATAGTTCTTTATCCGATTGCGCATAAAAAGGAACACTTTACATTAACTTTTTTACTTTCGATATTAGCGCATGATAGCTTATAAATATATCTAAAAATCATTTGTTGAGGCTGTGACAAAAATTTATTTCGGTGCTAGGTTGAGTGCATTTCAGTTCTTACATAAACTCGTTTAAAATACATTTCTAGCTACCTTACAGTATAGATCTACATGTATATGATGATCAAAATTTATCGCTTAAACGTTCTACATGTAGCTAAAGTTGTTAAAAACTTAAAATGATTACGATGTTTTAATAAAGGTTTAGAAACGTTTTCATTTTGCGTGCGTTTTAGCGTGCGTATATCGTTTAGCGTATTTCGTTTAGCGTATATCGTTTTGCGTGCGTCTGCGTATTTCGTTTCGTTTTGCGTGCGTATAACGTGCGTTCGTATAGCGTGTAACGTGCGTTCGTATAGCGTGTAACGTGCGTTTTGCGTGTAAACTGACACGTTCACCCTACTGTATGAGCTACATTTTAAAGGATTTATGTACGGTATTTATCAACTTACTGTTTGTGTTTAGTTCAAATAAAAAGTTATATGTTTAAATACAAGTTTTGAACTTAAAGATAAGCTATTATTAATGACCTTACATAATGTGAATGTAGGTGTCACTATTTGATATTGTCAAAGGGTATATTTCTTAATTGCTATATTCTCTTTCCAAAAATGATTAATTCAGGAAATGCGTATGCTTGTAAACTTTGTGCATTAACTGCAATATAATTATTTACTTTTTAATTGTGTAAAGTCATTAAAGGAAAAGATATTTTTATGATCGGAACGTTCATTTGAAGATTTTTAAATTTAACTTTTTTATGATCTATTTAATTTAAGGTAAACAATGTTTCTCATAAAAAATAAGTTTCGTCTACATAACCCCAACTTTTAAACTGTGTTAATAACAGTATCTTTCAGGGGAGTAATATCTTGTGTTACCTAATGATTGAATGCCTGTCTGAAATACTAATAACATACTGACAAAGATAATACGTCATTCGTATAATCTCATAATAAGAGTACATTAAGATTGCTGTATTTGTTGGAATTTTGGTATGTTAATAATTATTGTTGCAAGTTATTTAGAGCATCTACACTACAGCATGTTAGGATATGCAGGTGGAGAGCATGCAATAACAATTTAATACATTTAATAACAATTTCCACTAATGTAACACATTCTGCAAACCTTTAGTTGTTCAAGGATTTATTAACAACCATGTGCTATAGTTCAAGTATTTTAGTACGGCAAGGTTTAATGCTTGAATATTAGTGTTGCGTGTACAATTAATCTATTATACGCTGCATATTAGTATTTAGAATATACATGATACAAGTTTATGTGGCTCTATGATGGACAGTATCAACAAGACATTTAAAGAAATTACTTATGCTATTTGCTGCGCCGTGTATCTTAACTAGTTTTGCTTGTTCAAAAAATATAAATTTATTTTATCATAACAAACTGATTATGATAATGCAATTATGTATCGTCCGATAATCGAAGTATGGCATTGCGATTTTAAATGTTTTATGCGTAGAATGGCTTTTTGTAATGTAAAAGTATTTCAAATTCTTTAACATATGTACTTGCATCTATTTAAAACGTTAGGGCTATGCTTTTCCACGCAAAGATATTTTATTTATACTTGTGACAACTCGCTTACAAGCAAGGAAACAACGCGCAAGACCACTGAGCAAATATAAATCAATTTCCTAACGCATTTGCCAGAGGTTGTACAAATAGCTGTGGAGTTTACCGTTAAACACCATGTCTTCAAAATGTCATGATTATTTGTGGTGACAAAATGACCATTCGGCTTTCACATCAGAAAGCACTTGCGTTTTCATAGAACACCACGACCGAGTCCTAATCTAACGCACATTGTTTGTTCGTAATAGAAAGATGAACATGCGTCTGAAAGATCCCGCCATCACAAGTATTTAAACTGGCGACAGTATCAACGATGTGAACTAAATCGTGAGAGAATAAAATAATTAAATACCCGCAACTATCCAGAACTTTTTGTTTTTGTATGCCTTCTTCATCTCAATATACAGCAGTAAATGAGTTAGGCAGCTCAATGATCTCGACCAGGCCAGAAGTCTAGCAACATTGACGTGAACTACTAAGTTTAACATAATAGGTCAAACAACAAAATAATATACAAGTATTAAAAATTTGATGTGATTGGTAAAGAAAATAATACAAATAGTTACGTAAAACATAAGTTAACTTGATTAATATTTTTGTCTCAAGACTGATACAACTGTTAAAATCTTATTTGGTCTTGTATTTATTGCACAAGCAAGCGAGTGTCATTATACAACAGCATTATAACAACAATATTATATTTATATACGTATGTAAACGTATGATAAAAGTATTAAAAATTTGATGTGATTGGTTTAGAAAATAATACAAATACGTAAAAACATAAATTAACTTGATTAATATTTTTGTCTAAAGACTGATACAACTGTTAAAATCTTATTTGGTTTTGGATTTATTGCACAAGTAAGCGAGTTTCATTATTATAATGTTTTGCAGCATGCAAGGTTAAAACTTTAAAGATGCCCTTTGTGCAAGACATAACGATGATCACAATCAAAGGTAATGATTAGACATACCTTGTTCTTACAAGCGTATGACCTCATGGTTCTTTCGTGCACTGTCATAAACGGGCTTAAATTACATATTTAAACCGGAGGCGTTCTTCTTTTTAAATAGAGTTAACTTCGACATCGCTAATTGAAATTAGATACCACTCATATTATTGATAACCGAAACTAACTCGATATTATTTGGCTAACTGAAAAGTGACAGTAAAAAACTTAAACGTATTTTTTTTAATATTTGAAAATAATTTTAGCAGTATTATTTTCTTTTAAATTAGGAAAGGAAAATGATTAATAAAGAAGTATTGACAACTCGATGTATTTATCACAAATTATTTCGTTCATGCATTAGGAAATGAAAACAATACCTGTATTGGGAGCAATTCATTCATGATACGGTTAAGATTATAAAAGCCTCTTTCTAACGAGTGTATGGTTTTATGCCATGTGTTTTAAGCAATAGTTCCAAAACATGTATTTTTACAAGATTCGGTTTATAAACAGGACTTCCAAATATCAGAAATAAATGCCTTATAAATGCCTTTAGATCGACGAGTGAATCAATATAAATTATATTGTAAGTCAGCTCAAGTTGAGAAGGTTTACGTATAATATAGACCTTTTAACGACACAGTCCGTTGCTTTGCAAAGTCGATCATATGGTCAAAATATCATCGCCTTTCATAAAAATGAAGTACACGTTGACTGACATTCCGCTCATTCTCAATAAAACACAGCATTTGATGTTCCACTGGGTAGCTCTTATACGAAGGTTTTTCTTGATGTCAAAATGTCTTTAGAAAGGTGGCTGCCACTTTGTCTAATAGGGACACTCTCAGTTTTACATTTCTATCTGTTATTTTTCTTTTACAAGTAACATTAATGCCCTAAAATGTAACATACGTTACTGTCGCCACCTAGAATTTTCAACTTTGAAATTGTGTTTCAGAAAAATAAGTTTCAGAATAAACGAAACATGTGCAATTAGTCATTGCTGTGTGTATATGAACTTTGATTATTGGTAAAAATTATATTTGACTGTTAAAATCTCATTGATATAATGGATTATCAAATATCGCCAAATGCATATAAATAAATAGTGACAAACCTAAAACAATAAGAGGTGGAACCGAAATTACATAATTGAATCGATGCATGTTTAATAATACAACATATATATAATTATAAGTAAAAATAAGCTTGCAGCTTCACATATATCATTCTATTTTCGGAAATTTTCATTTTTTATTCAATTTTTTTCAACAGCATTTTAAAAAGAAACATACGTTACCATTATTTAAGAGCCAATCCATTCAAAGAAGAATCCAAACAAGAAAGAAAATTAACATGTGTGCAACTCTGATATATTAACCACAAATTATGGCGGGTTAAACGGTTTTGTGTCATTTTTAACCCACTTTCAATGTAAAAATGAAACATACGTTACAGAAACATACGTTATCAACTTTTTAAAGTAAGCTTATCAAAAGGGAAATTGATGTCAGAAAGCACGTATATCAGCAACATTAACTTCTATTTGACATTAGTAAGTAATTTTTGTTAACTTTGGTCGAGTTTTAACTTGTTTTAGTGACCACAGTGAAACAAACGTTACTTTTATCAAACAGACTTTATATTGTTTGGACATGCATATATAAAAACATAAAATTGCATTTTTATGACAATAGAATGATGTACATTTGATTCATAAATAAAAGAGTCGATTTTACATGTAAGTTTCAATTCCGTGATAAAGTTAATAAATTAGTGAGTGTGAAACATACGTTACTCCAACTTACAATTCAACATTTTTTTTTAAATTTTAGATAATGTTGGGATTAACATGCCTGTTAGTAACGGTTACCTTGTATTAGATGTAAGAAGATACAAAATTGTTTTTACAAAGGAAAGATATGTTAATAATATGTGTATGTACCAGCAGAAATGTTGAAAATATATTACAAGATATTGATGTTCTCAGCAACAACTAATTCGTTTCTGCAAAGAGCTTACTAGCCGTATTTCATTCTATATATAATGATGTTAAAATTATATCCATAAATATTAATTATTTACAAAAAATAAAATTGTTCTCTCATCCTTAACTTGCATTTGAATAAAATGAAACATACGTGACATTCTATATGGGGATAAATATAGAACTGCTTAGAAATAATTTTTCCAAATATTAAGAAAGTGAAAAGTTGAATGTTTTGAAAAAAAAATGCTAATACAATATTTGTGTATTCATTATACCTCTCATATATTATTTATGATATATATCCTTTGAATGAAGACATAAAATAATCATTTCCAAAATTGACTTTTTAGCTTTCTACGAATATTTAACTTTGAAGAAATTGACTGAAAATATGCAAGGTACCCAACTTCCTTGAATTTTCCTGGGTTAGAAAGGCCCTCTAGAAAGAGAATTTACAGATTTTGATATATTTTACAGACATTTGTTATTAATATGCAGCCAATATGTTACATATAAGATCTGAAATCTACGTTACCGAAGAAATACAGTGTCATTACCGAAATAAATGCCACCCTGTTATATCATAGTTTCTTGTTAAAAATATTTCTGGCAAACTTGCAAAATACCCTTAACCTTTACTTCAGCGATAAAAAATTACACAATGACAACATCAAATTTTTAATATTTTTCAACCTCAAATGCTTTATTTTATTGAGAATGGGCGATTCACGTTTACATTACAGAGTATAACATAACTTAATTTTTTATGAACAAGATGCCTGATTGCGGTGTGACAAATGTTGTTATAAAACAAGCGAACAAACAGAAAGATTGAAAATAAAAAGAAAAGAGATTTATATAACAAGTTTACAGTTCACCAACGATATGAAAAGCAAACATTTGAATGTGTTAAAGTTAAATATCACTTTGAAAATGTTAAAACTTGCGATAATTCTTTTGATGAGCATTAATATGTACCAAATTTCATATAACTCCGTTTATTTGAATTAGTTATCTTAAACAAATCTTAAAGCACGCTGCATCATTTGTCACTTTCCACGATAGGATAGGTATATGTACATTTAATTTTCGACACTATTTACTTTAGAAGCATCATACATGTAAAAATCCATTAGTATCTATTACAACAGATGTCTGCCCGTTTCTACATAATAAAACAAATGGCATGACGTTCCTTTTAGTGTCCAATGATGATTGCAAAACAACGGGTGCGTACAACGTGAAAGCTATACATATCAAAGGCTTCAGCACTGCATAAAATACCAATTAATTATGATTATTTCTTTTATAATGCTTCGGGCAATATTGTTTCATGTAATTTTACTAACCAATACAATAAAATTCTAATAACAGTGTCCGATATAATTATAAAAATGCAAATTAAAACGAAGCCAGACAAAACTGATTATTTGTTTGATTGAAAATAGATTTTTATTTAAGCAATTAGTTAGTTCTTTTTGATCTTCTTTTATGTGAAACAAGTAATTGTTTTAATATTTTACGAGACAAGATAAATTGTCTGACGGACTGGTATTTTAATGTTGTTCTCGATAATAAAACGTTGAAAACAGAGGAGGAACAAGGTGTAAAATGTCATCATCAATGGATCTTCAACCTTACAACATTCTGTTAAGTAGTTGCTTCTTGATTTATCACTGTTATGTGTGTTTAAAAGTGTATAAATATACCTGTAGCGTTTGAGTCATCTACATAAAATAAAGTGTTTCTAAATAGTTTCGTAATTAAATAACGTTGTTGTCACAGACTATATCGACAATAAATGGGATAGGCATTATAAATAAAACATGTTGTAAGCTATGTCATCTTTTCAAGAAATTTTTAAGAATTTATCCGGAGTTAATGTATATTTGTCTGACAATTATATTTTCACCTCGTTCACCTTGCCAATAATCATAAAACTAATACTAAAAGAAGTTTGGAATATCCATAATTGAAAATTTGCTTTGGTGGCTATTTAATATCCAGAAACATGTGAACAATCATATTATTCACAAATGTATACACATAACATCTTTTTAAAGACTATTGGTCACATGGGCATATTAAACTGATCACTCTTAATTATATGTACAACGTTAAGAATAAAATAACAGTGATATGCAATGCACATTAAAATTGCATGTGATAAAAAATGAGAAACCTCAACATATCCTAGTTATTTCAGTTCTACTCTTAATAGCTAATCATAACTTTTTGCATTATAGATTTTCATTTTTAAATTCGTTTGCAGCATGCATCACATGTAAACTTAAACTTGAGAAAATTGTACAGAGAATTTACGAAAAGTAAAATGATTAAAGATTCAAATAACAATTTGCACATTTCATGCGACCGACTAAAGACTAATTTAGAAGTGTTTACTGCGTGACTTGAATAGTAAGGGCTGTTTTGCATATTTTGATCTTAATCCGGTAATTTACGTTGACCACGTAAATTGAATGTTCATCAAAATAAGCAATGATCTTGAGACATTCCGCTGTAAAGAACAAGCCCGCGCAGAAATTCCACGGTTCGATTTAAGTATAAAGAAATTATTTTGTCATGCCTCGTAGTAGTGCGATGTCATTTGACAGCGATGTTTTGATAATGAAAACTAACGAGATCGTCATATATATTTATAGTATTGTAAACTTTCTTTAAATGGCGACCTGAGTCACGCATTTTAAAACATACAACAGCGGCGCTTATTCTCAAGATAAATACATTTTCTCTGTTAATGTATACATACATATAACATAGTAATTGTTGTTATGAAAAATTAAACGTTCTATACATTCGAAACACCGCGCCGAATTTTTAATAAAAATTATCTAAGAATTACATGTATAATTCGAGCACGAAAAACAAAACATTCAATAGTTCTTACATGAAAGCACATGTCATTAAAAGATAAACCCACGTAACACATGTACACTGTAAGTGATTAACAACATTATTATCATTAAGGTCTATGAATAGTTTTTTCTTCAATTGACTCTATAGCGCAGAAAGAATTTGAAAATGACCTCAACTTGTGAGTTCGAAACCAGATGGAACGTCTTTCATTTTATTTTATCTCAGTTTAAATGCTGTCTTACGAGTGTTAAGCACATAACAGTTTGCTTTGTAATATGAGACTGCAGATGGATGATTTGAAATGTTGTTGTTTTATATCAGTTTTATAAATTTCAAAATAACTATAATTAAAGGAAAAGTCAGATAATTTAAGACAAACACATCTATTTGTAATAAAAGGAATAACAAACCTATATTTGTTCTCCATCCCCCTCTCTACATGCTACTGGAAAAGAATAATAAACGGGAGCCCACAAGCCTTGTATCTTATAATTTGTCGTGATCTAAGCGCTCAAGCAACTTAGCTGTTGCTACAAATTTAAGTGATTATCTTAGTTAGAAAATATGAAAAACAAGATCAACAAGGAAAGGCGGCGTTCAACGAACGCAACCCCCATATGACCCAGCAACAAGAACCAATGGCAAGGAGCCCAGGTGGACCCCAAACATAAAAAGGACAGGGCAACGACACGTTAATCATTAAACACAGATCTAAAGTAAATCTACAACATGACATCTATTGTAAAGTTGTTGTTGTTTTTTGTGCAGTGAGTCTCTGAAACAACTATTTATCGAAATCAAAAACATTAAAACAAGCTTCTCGAAATTTAAGATTGTCTAAATTACATTTAAACACACTTTCGACACCGTTTATATACATTATAAAGTGTTTAAAATAAAAAAAATGTTATGCCATATTATAGTACTTCATAATAATTTCGCATAATTATAATTATAAGCAAATTGTTATTGGCAAAGTACATTAACGGTAATTTGTGTTCTGGAAATTGCTGAAAAGTATACTGTTTATCTTTTACATATTTTAGTCGAAACGAGTTACGTACGAACGTTGAACTTTACAAACAAATGATCATGATGACTTCTATTTATTTTACCTTTTCACATCGTATTTCTTTATAATTTTTCTTCAATTAATAATAACTATTTGTTTCTTCATTCTTTAGCAGAAAAATTTGAGGACTTTGAGGAATTTACAGAAAGAATACAAATGATAGCTAACAATCGTTATCATCAATGATCTTTGTTACAGCTACGCTCCTAAACTTATTACGTTACGTTGATAAGGAAAGGATGATGAACTGTCTGACAGTTTTATCAATAGGTGGCGCTTCTGAAGTACACCATTATCATTATAAAACATAATTGGTTTGGAAATGTATCGGCTTAGAGTTGTTAAAGGATAAAGACTGCGTGAAAACATATTTTATGTTAACAATTGCTTTTCCAAAAATATGCGTTTTTTTTTAAATCAAAGCACATGAATAAATTGACTGATTCATTGGCACCTCAATTCGAGTTAGAAAAGAATTCTTAGGTTTAAGGCAAATAATGCAACAAAAATGCCTTTATTTTCGTTTCCCAAACGGGTTTTATTACTTGTGTCATGCTGTGGTTAAAATACATTTGCTATTGGCAGATTACCTAAACAACGGTTTTCTTATGTTGTATTTTAGCAATAAGTAAAAACATAGTGATTTGATACTTTGATTGGATATTAAATAAAATCCCGGACAATGAGCAACTGTACGGTATTTATCGCACCCTTTTAAACAAATACTCGAATAGACCGCTCTGGCAAACAAAAACCGCGGCCAATACGTATGAATACACAATATTAGACATTTACAGATAACAAACGGACTTACTTTCGAAAAACACATCTTTTGTTTAGGTGAATTTTTATGAAGATTTAAAGATATACTATGCTCAAATTTGATATTTAAAAATATTGATAATTGCTACACAATATGTTTGTAAATATAAAATAAACATGTTTTGACTTCACACAAAGTAGATTATGTTGTTTTAAATTCCACTTACTATAGGTTGTCACAATATGAATATAAAGTGACATTAAAAAACTGGCAGTTTTTTTAAGAAAAGATAAACTTTAAATGGTCTGTAATTGGGAAAGCAGCTTTCCATACATAGTGTATCCATTCTGTAATTCAAGTAGACATATTCAGTCAGAATTTCATAGATTTCAATAAATTTCTGTGATTAAAATATTTTCCCCACGGATGAGCATAGTATACATGTATATTTAAACTTTATAAAACGAATGTTAGCGTTAACAAAGTTATTCACTACTGATGCGTAATGTTTCTTCTGTTACAGATCATTGCAATATTTACTGGATGTTGTTTATAAAATATTTTTGTACTCTTCAGTAAAACATTTCTAAGAAAACATTATATACAACATAATTGTATTCAGTCTCACCCTACATAATTTGTTTGAAACAAATGCCATCAGAAAGTCGGTTTCAATGCTTACTTTTTACACGAATAACACCAAGGTAACAAAACTAATTCAGAAAGAGATAACGGCGTAAAGGTCTGAAGATTTAATGAGATGTTCTATTTAACTAGCTAGATTGAAACAAAAAAGCTTTTTAACCTTTCTTTCCTACTTTCCTTGTCTACAATGTTTTGTGACAGAACCATATGTATTGGAAATTACTCATATCATTATATCATATAATCGACGAATACTGGATATTTATTTCTACATTTAAAAATTAAATGAAAAGTTTTGTAAAGACAATGTAATCATATTTTTGAATGAGTGGAATTCTATTAATTTTTTTACCTATAGTAGACAGTTTTTACTGAAATTGAACATTATCAGCAATATTATAAAATGCTTATTAATGATAGCTTATTTCATCAATATGATAAGATCTATGACGGTTCTTTAAATACCGCTCTCCCTGATCCTTCAAAAAGGTGCAAAAGTTCAAAATATATCGACGATGAAATGCTAAACTGAAAACATACATAAAACAATTTGTTTTGTTTACCCTATGCCAATATCATTATAACATCTAAAATAACTAGCATGTATTGTCATTTTGTCATGCCAAATATTAGTTTGAAACTTACAGAAACATACATAGTAAACATAGGCAGTATTTTTGGCAATTCACATTTTACATGCATTTCAGATCAACTTTTAATTACTGTAAATTACTGAATATTGCTTTCAGGAAAATACTATTAAATATAATCTGAAAATTTAATGTAACATGATCAACAATAAATCATATGAACTATTTAAAGTTTAAAGCTGCATGCTTCCACATGAGCAATAAAATTTTACGAAAGATAACACGAGGAGGAAATGTATTTAAATTTAAGGAAAGTGTAACAGATAAAATATCCAAGTTAAAATAAACATGTTCTTAATGAATGAAGCAGTAAGGGCTATTTGTGCATATTGTGACCTTTTTGGGTGGTAATTTACTTTAATTGCCATCTGTAAAATACCTTGAAAAGTTCAGAATATTTTACTTAAAAACAACAACACATTTTTGAAATTTTAATCAAAATGAAAATTACCATGCATCTGGAGGCATGCTGCTTTAAGACAATGAGATAAATAAATAAACAGTCATTCACACTCCACCTTACGTTACCAATATCAGAACAGACGCGCAAGTCATTCTTTATTATAGTCATATATACGTCTAACTATGTGTTAATAGGCATACTGTGACACGAAAATTTCTAACATGCTATCGGGTAAGCTAACGTCATATACAAACATAAATGTCTTGCATGCTTTGCTGTCAAGTCTTGCACATAATACATTTATCGTCATGAAGCAATCTAACATAAAATGTATTTTGCTTGTTTGCATAGTTACTCAGTTAACCACAATAATTGTTAAACATGTTTAATGTATAAGGCTAAAATCGGTGGTATTCAATAATCCAATGCCAAATTGACATCTAAGAGCATCAAGCTGACATGTTTTACAATCAACTTAAACACATTGCTATTGTGTAATTGGTCAGTTAATTGTAGTCTTTTTACTGTTATCTCTGTTACTGTATCTTTTATTGGCCGATCAGCTTTTCACGATGTCAAAAAAGTATTCGATGTTAACATTGTCAGTGGTCGTTTAATCTTCGATAAACTTTGAATCCTGTTATTTATTTCAGTCGATCAATTTTCAGTGGTGTTTTTTTTTTTTTCGTTTTCATTGCTCGTTGGAATTTAAACATTGTCATTTCAATCAGCTTTTATCGTTGCCATTGGTTAATTATTTTTTACTTAATTTTTAAACAACGTCAGTGATATATCAATTCATTGAGATATGGACATATTATCCTTGTTTCAGGGAAAAGGGCGGATAACTTTCAACACATTAATTGAATGGTTATTTTCGTAGCACATTTTTAACAAAAAAAAAAACAAAAAAACAAAAAAACATTTTTATAATAACAATAATTGTGTTAAATTAAGTTAACTGATCGACTTATAACACTATTATTGTGACAGTAAATTGAGCACTCACTAAGTTAAAAGAAATGATAACATGAGTTCTGATTTAACTTTATAGAATTCTAGAAATAAGAGAATCGTGAAACAGAATCTTACGAAAAATACCAGAGTTCACCGTTTACAAGTAAACAAGGAAACAATGTATGATCAGATTACGAAATTCTTTGAATCGTTGGAGATTCCTGACCCAACGATACTTGATTCCAATTTTCAGATAGGCTGATTTGGATTTATTAGAAAAGTGTTACAGTGTTGAAATCCCCCTCTGAGATTTATTACGAGAACTAACCTCGGCTGATATTAAACACCTTGTTCAGATTGTATGAAGTTGCTAAAAGCAGATAATGTATGTAAAACAAAGGCTATTCATTCATTGTTTTTTATGTATTATTTTTTTACTTGATTCTAATCTAAACTTAATTATGATGTCTTAAAAACAGCCCATCCGAGTAGGCAGTTGTTATACAATTACTGTTTTAATGCTTCCTATGATCACTCTTTTTACAGATTCCTTTAATTAAAAACTGATTTTTATGTATCTATATATAAGTGTTAAATTATTGGTGTTTGCAGTGTGTTGGGTACTGGTTACATGTACCGATAGTGTTCTTTATGTACTAGCTTGTACATTACATCAGCTCAACATGATCGTCTAATGCTGTTTATGGTAGAAATACGAAACAAGACTACTGTTATCACATAGAGCGTATTCAAACATACTTAAAGGGAATGCAAATATTCATAGACACGTGTCTGCTTTTATTCAAATATTTCTTTATCTCGACACAGAATTCCCAGAAGGAGTTCAAGTCAGAATGTATCTATAAAAGCTGGCATAATGCTTTATTTTATTAATTTGTTATTCATGTTTTGTTTCATCCATAAATTGTGTTTTTTATTTGAATAACAAATAAAAACCTACAGAATTTGAACAATGCAAAACTACTTTAATAGTCGTATTCAGCTCCTCCTTCGTTCAATTCGATAGTATAAGAAACAAGAGATGATAAGCTTCTGCTGGCTATGAGCTTGTCACCAAATTTTGAAGAATAACATTTTCATTTCTTCCGCCATAACCTCATTAGCATGATTTTGCAAAACACGCATGTGCATGATTATTTTCCCCTTTAAGGGCACAACAGCAAGTGTAAGGTATTGTGTGGCACATAAGTATCACAGTGCTTTTATCCAGTGATATATGTTTAAGTCTCTCCCTGTAAATGCTGCTTAAGTTTAATCCCTCATTAAAAAATTCAGCAATTTTGTACTATTGAATTTTGTTTTTATGTCTATTCCCGCCAACCTACAAAACATTTTGTTTTTCATTTTAAAAAAGGAAACTTGAGGCCTGGGTCAAAATTTAAGTTTATATAAACTATGCACAAGAAGCATTTCTAATGAGGATTGGAAAACAAAGAAATCGCCACAGGGATTATGAATATAAGTGAAAACCTCTCTGTGGATATAATGCTTATTTTATGATATTTTTTTGTTCATCCGGAGTTATTGCTTTAAATTAATACTTTCGCACTGAGCTGAGCAATAGCAATCATACATCTCATTTCCACAATGTAAACATCTATACTTTCATTTTTTGCGACGATAAGTTTTCCATTATAATAGTTTATTCCTTTTTATATATAAATATCAAAAACAGTAAAACACGACGGTCAAAACGCAAAGTTTTTATCACAAACGTCATTTTTCGCTACACTTCGTCTCGACTAATGATTAGATGTTTGTAAACATATTGAAAGGTACGATTGTCAGACAAAATATAAAATAATTCGCCACATTATTTAAATAAAATAAATCTTTCCGGCGAACAAAAGTAAAAATTCTCAAGGAATGAAAATGCTCACAAACGCATGTGCTAGAATTGGAGTTCAGATTCAGAAATACAAACAAAAAAAAACAAATATAATTTTTGCAAACCAGGTTTATATTGAAATAAAAAATAAATATATCTGATATGTTCTAGGGAACACCGCAACAACAGAAGAAATGACAAAGTGTATTTGTTAATTCTACCTAACACTGTCTGTTGACGATCTTGAAATTCAAATGTTTCGAAAAATATAACTTTTGACAGGAAAAATCAACTGCACAATTACATATGTTTTCAATATAACTCATTTTTGCGACGGACGTGCCCTCAGGCGCGTTCAGAGCTAAGTCATCTACATGGGAATTCGTTGGCTACAATCGCGCAGTGTGTCCTAAACCGATTATCAGCCCAAGAAATAGTACATGAATTTGATCCTTCAAAACTCCCATACTTTGTCTGGATATCTTAAAATCTTCCATATTTAGCCTTTTCAATTTCAAATTAAGTTATCCAAGTTAAAATATGAACGTATATTATTGATAAAAACGTTGTAGTCCCGTAGTATTATTGCGCAATATGCAAATTACTGCCGAAACGATTACCGCTGTCGAAAAAGTAGGACAGCAAATTATACTACAATAAAGGTGTAACCTCTGAGTTCCAAGACATTATTAGTAGGAAATAAATATTTCTTCATTATACAAAACATTATTATTAACAAATCGAAAGTTAATCAAAAGTTTTTCGTGACTTTAGGATAACTCGCGCATTAATAAAAGAAGAACTATTTTCATGACTCATACCGCGGGTTTAGCTGAATATTCAGCAGTTATTAATATCTTAGATACAGTACAATGGTTAGTATAAATATCTATTTTTGAAAATGCATGTAAGAAGAGAGTTTAATTTTCAACACTTGACCGCCATGTAGTCTTTCATTGGTAAGGAAGTTATAATATCAGTTCTACTTCCGATTCTTGTGTTTGTTTACATATTTTCACA
>NW_026856618.1:0-55853 GCF_026571515.1 Ruditapes philippinarum | reverse complement strand
TTTGAATGCATTTGCAATGTCTTACATCCCATTTTGGACAAGATGTTTCAATTCAAGTTGTTTTCAATTGACAATTTGGCACCATTGTGACATTTCGATACCCTCTATCGCATCAGTTCTGACTAGGTAAGATTCATGAAATGTCACGAATCATAGGTTAACATGTATTGAAATATTCATCTTGAACTTATAGGTGAAAAATTCACAGAAAGAAATATGATATATTCGTTTTGAAATACTAGTAATAATCAGCGAAACAAAAGAATGCTCTATTTTCTCATTTGTTAATAAAGTGTTTTTAACATGTTTGTTATTAAGTACATTGCGTAGAAGGTGAAATTTAATCGAACAACAACTTTCTTTTAATATTCAGATTGCGTATTATTTCTCATGCTTCTTTTTTATATTATACAAACAGTATTAGTTGATATGGTATATTTTAGACTCAAAGATCTTTTTCTGGGATAAGTATAATTATGCGTTTAATATTTATGTCATAAATACTATCATACACATTTAGTACCTCTTTACCTTACAGTAGCTAAGTCATAGAATGTAATTATTTTTTAACCTCAGAGGAATTCTCGTTCACTAGTCGCTAGTTTGTTTTCATTTATTTCTAACATGGCAGCGAGTACATTTCATTTCACAGTTTATCTGACACATTGTGAAACATCAAAGTTATTTGATGTTTGGTGCAGTGTCAATTTATATTAATTTAAAAGTATTTGCTTCTGTATTTTAAGATGGATATTTACAAATTTTAAGGAACATGGTTATTGCTGGAAAACTGTAATGCTAGTTCAATATTTAATCAACAGCTGAAAGAGAAAGACGATCCTTTAATTTAAGTCGATATATAACATCATATTTACAATTGTCAAATGGTATAGTTCCATACCATTCTTGAAAAAAGCTTAATTATTTTGTGTCATTCCTTCATCATTTTCGTGAATCAAAACGTCCCTACACGTTGCCCGGAAACCTCTTTAAATGCTTACATGCATATCATTGAAGATAAAAAAAACAATAACATTTTATGTATATATCACACCCATATCAAGATTGAAAATTCACCAAATTAATGCCATAAATGTGCATTGCAGGAAAATAACAAAAATTATGAATTGTCCTTTTATTCTTTCTTCCAATAAATCTTTTTTTAAAGAGTTTGCCAATGTAGAAATGTTAAAAGACTAAAATAATCAATAGGCCGTAAATCCTTCTCATGTTTAAAATTAAGCTTAGTGCTTGAGACAGACTATTTCTATTATTAACAAAACACATAAATATAATAATATTTCCTGGTACAAGTCGCAAGAAATACAGAAGTACAATCAAGAATAAAAATGGGACAACAGGTTGCTCCTTTAACTTTGACAAAAAATGAATTTTAAGTAATGTTTCTTTCAGTTATGTCATAGTTATTGTTAGGATTGGTAATTTCTTTTATATTTCCATTTAGGGATATCATAGATACAATACAAGTATTCTATTGATTGATTATTTATTTATATTACTAGAAACCAAATGAATGTTTTAATTAGTCGGAAATTAATTCTTTGATTCTTATACAGCAAAAATGACATGCTACTTCTAGGTTGTTAATAAGTGACACTGTAACACAGTTTACACATTAAGTAGCCTCCTTTTTGTCATTGATGAGTATTCAGGAGGTTATAAATGCCATAGTGTCAAGGAAGAACAAGTATTTCGATATTGAGCTTAAAAGTAAGGGTCCAAAGTTCACAGAAACAAAATGTAAATGATACTCATCAAAGGCTACAACCGTGCTTTAATAATACGGTATCCATTATCTAATTGCATTGTAGTACCATAAATCAAACTTTATTTTCATTATGTTTTCATTTATGTAATATACTAAATGATACTTCATATAAAAATAAACAAAGCCTTACTCGCAGACGATTGTAAAACATTATTAAGGTAACATTGTGAAAGATCTTTTGGAAATTAAACATTTTATAATAAAATGACAATCTTATTGGTTATAATATATTTCTAATGCTGCAGTATTTATCACCTACCTCTGAATTATTAATATTGGAACATATTTTCTCTCTTTCAAAGCTGTTTCTCATCTTGAAAGTTAAAACAACGGTAGTTTATAGCATTATTCTTAATTTTACTTCTGTTATAGATCAAACGGTTGGAATGTCTCTAAAATTACCACAACCATTACTAAAACAAATTACAAACATACATTATACATAAATCTAATTTAAGATATCCGTTAAAATTACGCT
The DNA here is from genome assembly GCF_026571515.1 of Ruditapes philippinarum. NCBI lineage: Eukaryota > Metazoa > Mollusca > Bivalvia > Venerida > Veneridae > Ruditapes > Ruditapes philippinarum. Next base: position 53,586 of record NW_026856618.1, on the reverse strand, counting down.
ACATTCGTTGAAAACCATATGTTATACAATTAAAACATTACCCTATCCATTAATTCATCAGTGAAACTAATGTTTATGTATATTGTCAAGTAGAGATGCTATTTGTCAACGTTAGTAGTGGCCGTGAGGCCATTAGCAAAGAGCTAAGCAATAACAAAAACCAGGGACTGATTTCAGAAATAGTTAAAAGTTATCTTAGCATGTTTTTAAGCGTATACACTCGTACAGACATCATAACTTTTACCGATTGATATTATGATTATCTTTACACATTTTTATAACATTGAAATAGTTATCTAACATAGCCTTATAAACAACACGAACACATTAAAATGTTTTAATTACAGCATATGTGGCACCGGTTTTACTAGAATTATTAATCCCACACTTTTACATTAATAAAGGTATTAAAATTTAACCGATTCTAACTGAAATTGAGTAGCCTTTGCTACCGGTACAAGTATAGAGCCAGATCAGCCTTCACATCCTCACAGTCTGAGCAAGCTTTTTTGAAAGTATAACTTTTGTTATTTTAATACTGCAATCCTTAAACTTTTCATGCAGTGCAAATCTATCACACAAATCGGCAGTTTATGTTTCGTTCGTTTGGTTTCAAGGTTTGGTTCCTTATACATTTATAGACTGTTTTGTTTTTGTAGTTTTTTTTTTGGGTATATTACACATATATTAATTATTGTTTATAACCACCGTATTGCGTTGAAAACGACTAACACTTTAAAAGCCAAGATAAGAAATTTTGATCAAACTTTTTAAAGTCAAGCTAAGGTTTTGTGTAACATACTTTTTAAAATCAAGTTAAGGTATTATCATCTGTCATTTAAGATACTTAGAGAAAGTTTCTCTTATTTGACGACGGCATTTCACATTTTCTACAATCTGTTTAATAAGGAGTTGTACTTACGTTATCCGCCGTTGTCATTGCAAATTAATTCAGTGTCAATAAATGTCATAGTCCCGAGGAAAGACAAGTAAAGTGTTTAAAAATTGAGGGTCAAAGGTTCACAGAAATGTAGAAACTTCTTATCAAATGCTTTCAATAACCAGACGAAATCAGACAATTTCTTTTATAATTTTTACCATACGTCAAATTTTATTTTCCATGATGGTTATATTTCTTTCAATAAAATGACAAATCGAGAGTCACAGACGGTAGTAAAACACATTTTCTTAATAAAAACGTGAATCATTTCCTTGGAAACACATTGTTTAATAATGTATGTTATATAAGGGTTACCTAAATTGGCGGAGACAGGGTTGTATAAAATGAAATATAAACGATTCTGACGTAATTTTATAAATAAACAAACGTTCAATGCTATGTAATGCTAGGAATATGGAAAAATAAAGAAAGCGATGGATTTGTTTGGGAGATTATGTTATTGTGGTTTTGACTTTGATTAAAGACGTTATTTAATTTTGTTCTTATCTAAAAACGATCAACACTTTAGTATACAGGGATGTTTTAATACAATCGGATAAATGTAAATTCGCTTTTACGTGAAAAAAATATGGAAACAGGAGATCCCTCCAGAGAAATGAAAACGAAAACAAAAACAAGTATACATTTAGATGTATAGTTTTCATTTGAAATACATGGCTGACTCTGGTATCACAGTGTATATAAGGCATTTCAGATACATTTGCCGTTATATAACTAGTATATGATTTAAAACCACACCAAATAAAAGCTGTCATTATAAGAACGGTTAAGTGCCACTGAATGTTTTGTATAATGTCTTGTATCTCATATTTTCAACAAAATGTTTAATTTCGAATTTTTTTAAAGTGACAATTTGGCATAGATGTGGCATGAAAATTGGAAGACATATACTGAAATCTGAAACATTCATTCTGAATCTGTGGTTGAAAAGTTCACAGAAACCTTGGAAATATGATGTATTTGTATTAAAATACTCTAAATAATCAAGGAAACAAAAAAGCTTAATATTTTCTACTTTGTAACATAAACTTGTTTGTCATTATCTACATTATGTAGAAAATGACATTTCAAATGTGCGCTTTATTTCCCATGCTTCGTTTCTTATTCGTACAAACGGGATCAATCTATTTCCATGGTATTTACATGTATATTCAGAGATATTTTTTTCAGGATAAGTATATTAAATAATTTAATATCGATGATATCTATAATCATCAGACAATGTTTTTACTCTACTTTATACCTCACATTAGCTATGTTGTAGAATATTACTATTTTTCCTCATAGGAATTATTGTCTGCTTCCGATGGTTCACCCTTATTCCTGACTTCTACTGAGTGCTCTGTTTTCTTTTTTTTCAAATAACAGCAAGTGCATTTCATTTACAACATGCAACTTAATAGACAACTGATGTTTGAAATAATGTCAATTATAGTGTATCTGTTTGTGTAATTTACAGGAGATTTCTGAATTTTGAATCCATATTTAAAAATTCAATTTTCAAAGGGAATTTCGCCGGGAAACTGGTATCGTGATAGTTCAACTTTTAATTAAAAGAGATAAGAGAAAAACACACATTTTACTTTACAAATACCATTAAATCCGTAAATCTTTCTCATCTTTCACATTTATCCAAGAATGTGAGTCAGATTATTATTTTTTTTTGTTAACAAAACACATAAATATAATAATCATATTTCCTGGAACTAGCATCAGGAGTTACTGAATTACTTTCATGAATAACAATTTGAATCAACTTTGACGGAACATGAGTTTACATGCTTGTCGTCTTGCAGTTATATAAATAGATTAGTTATTTTTAATAAGGATCGGTAATTTTGTTTAATTTTCCATTTAGGAATTGCATAAAGATATAAAACAAATATTTGAAATACTAGTTTTTCAAACACTAGAAACCAAATCAATGGTTTCTTTTATAGTTGGAAACTAATTCTTTGGTTCTTATACAGCAATAACGACATGCTATTTCTAGGTTGTTAATAAGTGACACTGTAACACGGATTACAAATGAATTTGCCTCCTCTATCGTAATTGATGAGTATTCAAGAGGTAATTAATGTCATAGTGTCAAGAAAGAACAAGTATTTAGATAAGGGTCAAAAGTTCACAGATATTTAACAAAATGAAAATTATACTCCATCAAAGGCTTCATCAGTACTTCAATGTAACGGCATCAATTATCTAATTACATTGTAGTACCATAAACCAAACTTTATTTTCATTATGTTAATAACGTACTTGGCGATACCTCATATAATATATTGACAAAACCACACTCGCAGTGAAATAATTTCTAAGGAAACAATGTGAATGGCTTTTTAGAAAATGAAATATTTAATAAAAAGAAAAAATTATGTTACAGTTTTTATCATCTAGCTCTGAATTATAAATATTTGAACATATTGCCTCTATTTCAAACCGTTTTCTCACCTTGAAAGTCATTTTAAAGGGAAAGTATAACATAATAAATCATTTCTATTACAACTCTATGTTGTTGCACAAATTAGCTTTGCCGTCCTCTTTCAGAAATATGCATTATGCAATATTGTATGCATGTTAAGACTACTTCGATATGGTGATATTAAGTTGTGTCTTACAGCAGCTCTATCTTGTCAACTCTACTAGATCCATGCCATTTACACAAAAATTGTCCTTGATAATCCTAACATGTACACGTAATTATTATTCCATGCTGTTTTGATATTAATATACTTTAATTTAAGTACATGTATAACTATAACTATAAAATATAAGAACGTTGTAAATTTTAATAAAAGGTAACTAATTTAGTTCTCAAAGAAATATTCTTTCCGTTCAACGATTTTCTTTTTATTTATATATTGCAAAAAAGGAAATAAATATAAAAAAAACGAATAAAAAACAATCTTATTAGTTCCAATGACTGATTTGATGCATATGTAAGAACTTTAGTAATACAGAGTCACTGATCGTCCTTAAAATTGGTAGCCAAATATTCATAGTGTAATAATCTACGCTATGCAGTTAAATCTTGAAATAGACAACCGCTTTAATTTTAATAGAATTTGGTTATGAACATATTAAAACAGCAAGTAATCAGAAATAACGTTACCGTGACTTCTTTTCCTAAGTTTGAAACCGTTCAAAGTGATAGAGGTTTTGTGTTCAATTATATAAGAACTAAAATAGACGTGCTGACTTACACAACATATTCAAAACTTCTACATTGTCATTATATAGAACAAAACAATGTTAAGTTAGAAACGTTTATCTTGTTTTTTTACTTCCCTGAATCGTTTCATAGAAACGTATGATAACATTAAAATCTTTATTATAAAAAGAATTTATATTTTAATGTATTCCTAGAAAACCACCACTTTGACGCTTTCAATGTATAAATTACGTCTTTAAGAGATTATCGAGAAAATATTTTCACTATTGTGTCGCCTTATTTTGCTAACTTCTTGCCATAATTGGTAGAACTTTACCAGAATTTCCCGATGACCATATGTTGTTGTTTTTTTTTTACTTTAGTCCGATCATCATCGGGAGCATCACCTGCAAGAACTTTATCTTTAAACCTTAAGGTAAAGCTAAATTGATTGATTAGTATTTATATCATTAAGACCATCAATATATTGAATTTGTTCAATTGTAAACTTAAGCGTAAACATTTATGTCCTTTATTTAAATGTAAAATTAGTTATATGAGCAAATACCCTTGATATTCTCACGACCTTAGTCCTAGTTTTTCTACTTCCTGGGCTTTCGGGATCATTGAATCTGACAATTGTACATTTAAGTATCGACATGAAAGACAGTGCACATTTCACTTTCTTGCATGACTGCGACTTGTATCTATTTTTTTTATTAATTTTCCTTCTCTTGCGAAATGTTTATGCCGACCTGTGTTTACTTAGTTCAATCTGCTTTGATTTATTTAAATGACTGTACGAAAAATGATTACAATAAAATCAGTTTATGTCTGAGGACAAGAAATACAACTTTTATGATGTCAAATATTCCAAGTAACACTTGTAAGTGTTCATATTGTTAAACTTCAATACAAAACTACGGCAATTAAATTCAGTATAAATAAAAAAAAACTTATATTTGATAACTCTTGTATGCAAAAGTCATAAGACACCTATGGCAAAATATGAAGAAGTATTCGCGAATCTACTGATATTCAACACTACGGAACTCTAATATAACTTCTAGTAATTTATCCGTTTACATATTGATAATAAACAGCAGGTGTTTTTGAATTTAAAGAAACGTTAGAAAACCATAGATTTAGAGAATATCTTGTTATTAAAGGGATCATTTTATTTTGTTGACATCGGAAACCGAACAGTAGTTCATTTTTATTAGATGTTATATTAAAATCTGATGATATAGATGTATAATTATGTAAATTTGCTTTTACATTTAAAGAACATATCGAAAACGGGATATCCATTATAAGAACGAAATGATAACGAAAAAGTTGTAGATTTAATTTTAGACATGTAGATTAATCTGTTATCACAGTACACATAACATATTTCATAAGCACTTATCATCATAACTATGATTTAAGTCTCTAAAAAATATCTATGGCTTGTATTTTTTAGAATGGTCAAGTGTTCATGATTGTATTTTCAATGTCTAACATCCCATTTTTGGACAAGATGTTTAAATTTTAAGATGTTTTTAATGACAATTTGGCACCATTGTGACATTTTGATACCCCTATTGCATCAGTCCTGATTAGGTAAGATACATTTGATGTCACGAATCATAGGGTAACTTGTATTGAAATATTCATTCTGAATCTGTACCGAAAAATTCACAGAAAAAACATTTTGAAATACTTGTAATAATCAGTAATGTAAAATATTGCACTATTTTTCGTTTGTAATACATGTATAAAGTGTTTTTGTATTATGTTTGTCATTACGTACATTGTGTAGAAGGTGACATTTAATCGAACAAGAACTTTCTTTAAATATTCAGATTGCGTCAATTGCTCACGCTTCTTTTTGTATTCATACAACCGGTATAAATTTATATGGTGTATATATATTATTTAGATTCACAAATCTTTTTTTCGGGATTATTATATTTTGATGTCATCAACAATATTATACACATTTTGTACCTCTTTACCTTACAGAAGCTAATTCGTTGAATATAATTGATTCTTTACCTCAGAGGAATTCTCGTTCACTACTCGCTAGTCTGTTTTCATTTGTATCTAAAATGACATCGAGTGCATTTCATTACACAGTTTATCTGACACATTGTGAAACGTTAAAGTAATTTGATGTTTGGTGCAATGTCAATTTATATTAATTTAAAAGTATTTGCTTCTGTATTTAAAGATGGATATTTACAAATATTAGCGTACATGATTATTGCTGGTAAACTGCAAAGCTAGTTCATTTTGTAATCAAAAGAGGAAAGAGAAACATGGTCCTTTAATTTAACCAGATCTATTACATCATATTTACAGTTGTCAAATGGTATAGTTCCATACCATTTTTGGAAAAAAGATTATTTTTTTTGTGTCGTTCCATCACCATTTTTGTGGATCAAAACCTCTTTACAAGTTGGCCGGAAACCTCTTTAAATGTTTACATCCATATTATTGGAAATAAAAGACCAATAACATTTCAATATACATAATGTACATATCACACCCCTATCAAGATTCAAAATTCACCTTTCTTATGCTATAAGTGTGTATTGCAGGTAAATTACGAACATCACAATTTCTCTTTTTTTCCTTTCTTCCTACGAAAGGTTTAAAAAAAGTTTACAACTGTAGAAATGTTCAATAACTCTAAAATAAACAATAGGCCGTAAATCATGTGTAACATTCAGCTAAGGACTTGAGGCAGACTTTTTTGTAATTAACAAAAACACATAACTATAATATATTCCAGGAACAAGCCTCAATAAATAAAGAAGAACAATCAAGAATAAAAATGGGAAAAACAGATTGTCCCTTTAACTTTGACAGAACATGAATTCTTTTTTCTTTCTGCTATATAAAACTTATTATTATAAGGATAGGTAATTTTGTTAACTTTTCCATTGAGGGACAGCATAGATACCAATACAAGTATTTAATTACATTTTTTATTCTAAAATACTAAAAAACAAATGAATACTTTTATAATTGGAAACTTATTCGGTGCTTTTTATACAGCCATAACGATATGCTATTTCTAGGTTGTTAACAAGTGACACTGTAACACAGATTACTCATTAAGTTGCCTCCTCTATCGTCATTTATGAGTATTCAAGAGGTAATTTATGTCATGAGTCAAGAAAGAACAAGTATTTAGATATCGAGCTTAAAAGTAAGGGTCAAAAGTTCACAAAAATAAACAAAATGTAAATGATACTCATCAAAGGCAACTTCAGTACTTCAATTTAACGGCATCCATTATTTAATTAATATCATGAATCATTTAATTATGTTAATAACATAATTAGGGACATTTTATACAATAAATGACAAAGCTAGACTCGCAGGCAGCCGTTAAGAATGCATTTCTAAAATAATGAGAATCATTTTTAAATGAAATTTTCAATTATGAAATAGCAATTGAAGTGGTCTGACAAAGAGGCCATGTTACAGTATATATCATCAAGCTCTGATTAATTAATAGAATATTTGGTCTGTAACATATTTACGCTATTTGAAAGCGGTTTCTCCTGTACACATATACTTCAAAGGGAAGGTATTGTTTACAATAATAAATAATTGTTGTTGTGCAAGAAGACAACTCGTCTTCTTTCAGAAATGATGCATTATGAAATATTTTATGAGTGTTAATGCTATTAAAGATTTGGAGATATTAGAGTTTTGTGTCTTATATCAACTTTACGCAATCCATAAGAGAGACAATACGATAAATCCTTAGACATAACTTATTTCGTACACATCATTGAACATAAATATTATTTCATTTAAGTACAATAGTTAATTTAAAATACAAGAGCGTTATAAAACAGTGTTTATAAATTAGATATATTAGAAATAGAAATATATTTTTCATCACACGATTATATAATGGTTGGTATATGCTTTAAAGTAAGTATTCAGTAATTAGTTTGATGACTTCAGATTCTGAATGTTGGGTCTTGCAGAGTCACTGATCAGGGAAACAAATCTTAGTATATATATACCTAAATTGGTGGTCAAATATGTATAGAGCTATTTTCTACACTTGGCATAAACAGCGTTGAAACTTTTTAAACAGCAATGTATCAGATATGACAAAAGCCAGGAATTGTTTTACTAATTTAATTCCAACAAAGTGATCTTTGTTGAGTACTTGAAGTAGCTTGTTAATAACGTGACGATTCGCACAAATGTTTTAAAAGAAGCCTCTGTCAGATTTTCAGTTTCAAAAACAATGGAAGACAAATATCAATGTATGCTGGCTTTAACGTACACACAACATAAAACAAACTACTTTTTATCTTAATTTTGGAAAAAAGTATTTTGATTTTTTTCTTCCTTGCAAAAAGTATATGATCGAATTTAAATCTTTATTTAGAGAAGAATTTATATTGATATCACTTCCTAGAAACTAACATGCTTTCGACGAAGAAAATTACGTCTCTAAGGGATTATTAAGAACTTATTTTCTCTATTGTGTCGCCTTATGCTGTGACTCAGCTTCTTGTCGCAATTAAGTAGCGAGCTTTTCTCTACATTTTCTGTCGCAATTTAGTAGCGAGTTTTTCTAGGAATGATACGTCTTTCAATATCAGAATCAGTATAGAAACTTTAACCAGAATGATCCTATGACCTCTACGACCTTAAACGATAATCTTCCCTGTTTATTTCACTCATATCCATCCGGTAAAGCTTCAGTATATATCCGTGTTAACTTCATTGGATGACATATTGATAAAGATATAAAACAAACACAAAAAACTATGCTGGTTGAATTTTACTAATGTACGAGAAAACATCCATATACATACATGTTATAGAAATTGATATTAACTTGCATTATGTAATTACTTTAACAATCATTTTTTAATACAGATTGCGTTTTTTTCAGATTAAAGTTAAGAATGTATAACTTCAAATGAAATGGTTACTGTAAAAATATTGCAATCAAATTAAATCACTGAGTGAGTGAGTGAGTGAGTGAGTGAGTGAGTGAGTGAGTCGGTCGGTTAGTCAGTCAATAATCAATCTATCTTTCTATTTCTAAACACAAGAGAAATCTGATCAAAATTTAGTTATGTAAAAGAAAATACGCATAACGTTTGTGAAATTAATATGAAAAATGCCCCTTTTATTACTGTATTTTATGTAGATTCTAATAATTTATGATTTATCAATTTGGTAACAAATGTATAGTTGTGAAAATGATATTGAAGGTTTTGTGTGATTTCATTACAGTAAGTGAATGAAAAATTAACTTGTGATATTTTTTTGCAACGTACTTCTTCTCTGCCCAAGACTTGACTATTATTGTCTTAGTTATCAATATCTGAAAATGTTTGTTCATTAAAAGTTCAGACATAAGTGAGGCAGTGATTGCATTTAATATATAAGATATTCATTCGTAATATGTTCATTATATTTCTTTTGTGTCTATTTTGCTACATTATGAGACATATTCGTACTGGTTTACATAATTATCATTTGTGAAATTACATTGATTTTGTTGCCAGTCTTCTCAGTGATAATAGGAATATAATTTATATAAGGTAAGATAGCTCAATGCATGATCCTGATTGATTAGCATGGACATTCTGAAGTCTCTAGTCATCAGGGGAAAAAACGCAATCAGTCCATAAATAATTTTAAATTTGCTTAGTTGTGAGAGTTTATACGCAATCTGTAGTAAAGCTTGTTCGTTTATGTCCTTCGTTTCAAAATAAGATTATTTTTGTGAGCAAACGTCCCTAAAACAGTCACAAGATTTTCGTCATAGTGTTGTTATATTGTAACGTGATCGACTGATTGTCAGAGGCGACTAAATGGGACCGCAAACCTGGAAACTATACATTTCTTAGCTCCAGCAGCTGAAATGGTTTTGACACCTGTTGTTGCTGTAAGTTTTTTTTAACACCCACATTTAGCCAAAAATCATCGTTCTTGTTTTATTGGTGCGCCGTAGAACAAAAAAACAACAACAAAAAATAACAACAAAAAAACCCCAAAAAACAAAACCAAAAAAACCAAATTGTTCTTGGTCCTTCGAGAATAGTACATTTCACTTTACCGTATGATTGCAACTTGCATATATATTTGTTTCTTCCTATCCTGTGAATTGTTTATGTAATTCAGTGTTTTTTTGCTTTGATTTAAATGTTAAACAAACACGATGTTTTAGTCCAATATAATCAATATGTATCTGACGATAAGGGATATATGTATGTATACAAATAGTAACAATAGAAAACAGATTCCAAGTGATACCTTCAATTACTCATAGTGTAAAACTCCAATGTGCAAAACCATTGAACGTTAATTCAGTACAAAAACAAAAAAACCTTAAATTACTGAATATGATATTATTTTTCAAATGAAAATGTAGTACAAATCATGTCTTTTTTTCAAAGAGTGAATTTCTATTCAATAAACATAATTATTCTACACTTTTAACAATATAACCAATGCACTTTCTCAGCATTTGAACAGAAAACAATTTTGGATCGAATATTGTCATGATGGCCTCGTTTTCATTTCCAGATTCCAAAATGTCCATCTCAAAACAAAATCACACTAAATATGGCCTCCTTACATAATCCAGAGTATAAAAATTCATACCTTTTCCGTATGAAATCCGATATATCCCAGTTTTCATTTCCAATCTCCAGGAGGCTCTCATACCAAATTCATATCGCCCTCAGTCTAGTCCAAAATCCATATGAAATCATTTGTGTATCTGAAATAACAAAGTTATATCTTATCATTAAAAATGGTGTAATTAAATGAGGTTATTAATAACGGTTGAGAACAATACTGATTCTATTTGAACACAACTGCAAACCCTATATTATCGCCTCATCCAATATATGTGTTAAAGCTGTAGTCTCGTCAATAGCAATCAGTAGAACACATGCGGAAATACATATTTTTAATGACCATTTGTTGAGACCTGATAAAGAGGTTTTCAGAAATCTTTAAATCTGAATATTATTCCAGAACTGTTTAATTAGTTGCTTAGTTTTTCAAAAAAGACTTCTTAAAAGCAAAGTTATTATCATCTTGGCTATTCTTGACTTTGTGACGTCTATGAAATTGTCATTGTTGTTATAAATAAGCAGTGTGAGTGATCTGAATGTTGAAATTTTATTTGTATGAAATTAAGGTTTTCAATGTATAGTAGTATTTTTAGCTCTGTTATTATTACCTTAGTGAGTTTGGGAAAGAATAAACACGTAAACAAAAATTGAACAATAACCAAAGAATGTTGATTAACAATAATTACAAAGTAGAAGCACGAACTGAAATGAAATTCCACAGAAAAACACCAACAAACAAACAATTAGTTATTTAATATAATATTGAAGATGTTAGGGCAGTTCTGGTCGTCTTTTAAATTCAACCAAAGTTGTTGTGTCCTTACCGCAATGCTTTCTCAAAAACATTCAAATTCATTACTGAAAAAATCCCGTTTGTTGTTGTTTATATATTGATACATTTAGTTAAATTATACTGCATCGTATATAAGAATTCACTGTTCGAAAAAGTGCTTACTCTTTAAAGTACTTAATTTTGTAACTTCATTAGGATAAAAACAAACTTTACAGGTTAAAAGTTCACACTTGTTATTGTATGAATCAAATTTGTTTTTAAAGAAACATACTATTCATGGATATCTTATTGCATGCCCGTGTCAACTACTAATGGTGTAAATATTACTAGTAATCAATACTGACCGCAAAAATACAGTTCCTTACGATGAAAAAAGGACACTAATGAACCTCCTGTTTTCCTTTATTACTTACATTTTGTCATGTTATTACTAATATATCTTTCTTTCCTTGTTTCTGACAACACTTATCTAGTATGGTAAGCTTTTCTTATCACCTATATTCTACTAAGCCCACTCTTGCATAAAAAATTGCAACGACTGTCCTTGTCTACGATTTTTCTGTTTTATACTTATTTCTTAATTTGAGTAAATTATTTTTTTGTATCTTTATATTACTATCAAAAACAATTCAATTCACACAAACATCAATGATAAAAGAGATGACTTAGATTCTGGTAAATTATCCACATTAAGATGAAGACGTATCGCATGCAACATCTTACTGATTTATGTATTTCAGTTTATTTGATTTGCTAGAGCTTGTAGCAACGTAAAGGATTTTAACGAGCGAAATATTTTCATTTACTAGCAAGCTACTCTTACAGGGCTACCGCTATTATAAATTACGTATTTTTTTACAAAATTTTACAATCGTAACTTTGATTTAATTTCAAAATTCAATAATTTTTCTAAAAACCCATCTGCGACAAGGGATTAGTCAGACTGATTTTATGGGGATGTCATTAACTTCGTTATTGTTGGGTCATTGTAATTTTTCTGTTTTCTTTAGTTTACTAAAATTATGAAACGTTTTATTAAAAGAGGTTATGACCCTACTATTTTTTAAACATACCGCATGCTTTATGTTCAACCCTTTTACAGTTGGACCCTACACTTTCCTCTTGTTATTACACCTGACGGACCAAGTGGGAGACTCTATGATGGACAGTTCTGAAAACCCTCCTTAATGTTCGTCTTCTGCCTTGCTTCGCGCGGCCTTTGTATGTGATTTTCATGTTATCCTTTGACACTTTGAGTACTTTTGTTACGGTCATTGGGTTTCCTTTCATATGTTTTTCATGGTAATTTCGGTGTTTTATCTATTTCACCTTTTGTAACCATAACAACTATTTGTCTTTCACTGGCGGGGATTCATTTTATTTACACTGTCTCGTTTATAGGAACATGGTTGGGCTAAGAGTGAGGTGCACAGTAAACCGGCCTAAACTCCCCAGCATTACTTGTACTGCTGCTATCGTTCCAAGGCGGTGCTCTTCTTTGTTCCTCAGATGCATGTCTTCCATGTGTTTCATACTATTTTGCTGACACTTTTGTTTGTGTCTTTTGTTGTTTCTCGTCTACGGTAAGTATCTTCCCATGTAATGTTACACGTTTTAATGTTACATTTCTATTTTTATTACAACAGTTACATTAGAAAGTTACAGTTACTCGAGAAGAAATTTAGATAAAACAGTAGTACTTGTAATTATTTGCAAGTTAGAATCCCTAATAGACGGATACTCGGTTCTGTGGAATAAAAGAATACTAACAATTTCAAGAGTTTCAAGAAATTTTCACTTTGATAACTGAACATAAATAATTATGATAATAATTCTGCGGTTTTAAATATTATTACTAATTTCATAAACGCAATTAATTTAGATAAAGGGTATCGATAGATTGAAGTATTACAGTAACTGTTGCTTTATATGTTTTCGTTTGATGGTTAATCATTAATGATAAAATTCTTGATACATCCGCAGATGTGTACATATGTCAGTAATCATAAAACTTTCAATGTGACAATTTAGTGACATATTCTACTTACCGATTACGGAATGTTTCTTAAACATTTGTATTTGATTATTTGTTTGATGTAGAAGCCAACGTCAATATTGGTATCTATATGCTAGCTATGAAAATTTTGGCGAAACTACTGGGACTTATAATAAATAATGATCTAACTGACAGACAAAATACATAAATATTCATTGTCCAACAGAATAACGGGACTCTGTGCACATTTAATTTATTACTTAATCTATTATTTTGGCATGTATTACATAACATAATTTAGTATACAACGTTGCTTTCATACTAACATTTTTAATAAAACTGGATATGATGAGTCGCCTGAAGTATTACAAACCTTTTAACCTCTATGTAGCATTAAAGAAACAGTCAATAAAGTGTAATCATATTTATTTACTAAAATTGTTCATATATACCTTTTCATATGTCATGTACAAGTTTTCATTTGCTAGGAATGAGGTATATCAATATGAAACTGCTCTTGATTTTAAAATTTGTTGCCGTCCTGTCATGAGGGTTTCATTGTTTCAAGGGTATACTATGCTAAACTTTTATTTTTAAAACACAACGGTAATTAATTTATTCTTTCTTTGAAAATGTTAAGTAGTAATCTTTTAAATACACAGAGAATATATGTTACATTCTGAAATATACACATTATAGTTTAAAAAGTACAGTTTCAGTTTCTTTTTATGAAAGAGCAACATTAACTTCTCCAGACATAACACAGTTGTGCATTCGCTTGTCCCCTTCCCCTGTGCCTTTTGACATTATGGGCCTTATATTTAATCATTTATTTGTTTTGTTTTAGTTCCTTATAAGTTAATAATTATGTATTCTGATGTAGTGGTTTGCCTGCCCGGACTCTGCCTTGTGCCCTGTCCTGTTTTTCTTTGGGGTCCTCCTGGGCTCCTTGCCGCTGGCGCTTGTTGCTGGGTCGGGTGGGGGCTGCGTTCATTGAATGCCGCCTTTCCTTGTCGATCTTGTTTATCATATTTTAGACATTTTCGGTACAAATTTCCTATGTTCTTTTCAATTCCTGCTTTAAAATTACTTAACCAACAATTACAATAAAAAATAATATTATTATGTACCATAACCCGCCACCACCCAAAACAAAACAAACAAAAACCACCAACAGAACATTCATTGAAGTTAATCGACCCATTACATGTAAAGTAAAATTATTATTGTATTGTTTGATGATTTTAATTTGTTTTATCTCAGTGAACTTTTCACCCTCAGATCTCAATACTAACTATTCTCGTCACTCTGGCATTAAACGACCCTTGAATACACGGAAATGCAGTTCCCTGAGGCAAAATAGAGGCTCACCTGCGTATCATCAGGCAAGTACTCGATTATTTATTGCTCTTCATTACTCACAGATTGACAGGTTGATAATTACATCTGTTTGCTTGTTCCTGATAACCCGTCGTATCACCTATATGTGATATTGTTCGCGCTTTCTCATTAAGCCATTTGTAATAACAATTTTCATAGAGTACAAATGTGATATAAAAAACTTTTGACAAAAATTTAGGTTTTTCTCCCAAATGATTGTTTTTCAGATGTTTTTATTATTATATCAAAATGTAACATATTTTATTACAAATGTACAATGCTATCAGGATAAAGATGGAAGATTTTGACCGGAAACATGTTTTTTAGCTGTCGTATTTTATTTACAGATTTTGTTAATTTAAAAATCATAGAACAAATTACAAAAACAAATATTTAAGTGGTTTTGTTCTAATTTTCCAAAAAAATAGAACACATTAAAATTTACAAATCCCGATTCGAGGTGGAGAACGATTTTGTAATAAATATATCGTTTATTATACCTACATTTTTTATGAACTGCTATCAAAGCCACAAGACACTCTTGATTTATTTATTACATGTATGATATCAAGTCAGTAACCAAATAATAAGCCTCGATAATTATTAAGGACCTTTGGTCCTTAGCTTATTCTCTTTTGAGCCTTTCAACTCAACAAGTGTATTTCATAATCTGTCGATCTTGGTAATTTTCAAATGAAGCTTAAAAAATATTTTCGTTACACATGAATAAAGTAGAAAGCGAATAGGTAGGCTACTATAGATGTCATAGTTTGTTTCTTCAATGAAATTGTTGTATACGTCTTTGACATAATTGTTGTAAAAGTAATATCATAAAGGTAACAATCAGTGTATATACACAGTCCTTGGTAAAATCTACTTTGCTTGGCAATATTTACTTTGTTTCACTATGTTTATTAATGATAAAGTGGTTCATAAGAATAGTTTTGAAACGATGTTTTCATTTAGAAATCTACTTTTGTTACTTTCAGTTGCGTCTTTTAATAAAAGGGAAAAAAGAAAGAAAAAACACAACATTCATTCGCGAGAAATATGACAGTCTTTTACAACTTGGTTTTAAAGTTACTACAGTTTCAGAGTGAAGGAATTACTTTTAAATGCCAATTTCTGCAAAAATCATCATTTCAAATGTATTTTAAAGTGTCTTGGCCTAAATGAAAAACAGGGAAAAACATACATTTTAGGTGAGGTAAAAGATTGTCCACAATTGGTAAAAGCAAGTAGCTTGTTTTCGTTCTTTATTTCATTTTTCTAAGGTATATCATTAGATCAAACTTTCTCAAAATCTTGTCCGGACTGCCTTTCCGGAATGCCTTTCAAAGAGAAATTCCACATTGAGTGAAAAACAACTTATATATAAAAACATGTTGTTAAAATAAAAAATAAAGATGAAAGAAACATAAAGTTTCAATTACTAGATTCCTTTTCATCTATTTTAAAATCTTAATCAAATTTTCTTTATGTTCATAAAATGTATAGTGAACAATATTTCGAATGAAACCTCCCAATTAACAGAAATAAAATATATCTTTTAAGACCAATTATAGTAAACAAATTTTTTATCACATAACCGTGCCGTTTTAGCGACTCCGTAAAAATGATATTGCACGGTCGTTCATATATTTTGACGTGACGTCATTTGCGTTATATAAACAGAGCGTTAAGACGAGCTAAATGTAAGCGTTACACTATAGGCGCGTCAATAAAATGATTTTTTTTACTTTAAACAGTCTTTATTTTGGGTATGCGAAAAATAGAATATTATATTAGTGTAGGTTCATTACTGAAGTAAGTGAACTCGTTGAATAAAATAATATTATGTTCGCAAGAGGCCCGCATGATATAATTTTATTAAACTCGTTCAATAAATTCAGAATTGAACTTACACTCATTCAATATCCTCTATTTCCCTGAATTGAATAAGAAATATGTCCGACAATTTATCATGACTGTAGTGAAACTTGACCAAATGAAGTATAATACTATTATAGCATTTCAAGCGTACTAAAGGGTCTTACTTACCGAATAAGTCAATTCATTTTCATTGCATTATGAATCATGCCATGAAATCAACTTCTTGAAACAAATACATTTTACAAGCATTGTTAGCTTTTGTGATTTTGAATATAAATGAATAACAGATACTAACGTAGTTACAACTAATTAAATACTTCCCATAAACATGTTTTATTTGATCACGTTAGATGACCAATGAACATTTTAACAATGCTCATTTATATCATTATTCATTAATGAATCTTGACATATATGGCCTTTTTATCAATTAAGGTGAATGACATTTACTAGAAAGTTCACTATGGGCTAATAAACAGTTTAATTGATCACGCTTGAAAACAGATCAATGCCAACTGTGAGAGTATGTTTTACTTTTATTTTGTCACATGTTTTCGTTTTAACAAGTTAAGGGTCCTTTGCTCCTTTTTATCAAAATCTTGAACAGTGTCCATCACTAATACAGACTACATTGATCAAACATTGGCCGATCTGATGAAGCTGTGTAAAGAAACATGTGAACATCGTACTTTATTGCACATTTGTAAGGTCTGATAGTAAATGCATCATTGAAGTAATTAATTTTAATCATGTTCAGACACAAACGTGCACCTGAACAGAAAAACCGACGTTCCGTAAGCTAATTCTGGTTCATTGGCAGATAACTCAGATGTGAGAATCGTGACCCCCAAATTTGGTTCGCTTAAATGTTTCAATTATAAATATTGCCTATATGTCTATGAAAACTTCCGGAAACGTCCTTAACATATGTTGATAAT
Organism: Ruditapes philippinarum; assembly: GCF_026571515.1. Classification (NCBI taxonomy): domain Eukaryota; kingdom Metazoa; phylum Mollusca; class Bivalvia; order Venerida; family Veneridae; genus Ruditapes; species Ruditapes philippinarum. The sequence continues at coordinate 35,875 of NW_026856618.1, read as the reverse complement.
TTTGAATAGTTTTACTGTAAGTAAAGAAAAGTCTTATCAAATTTTAAAACATACTATCAATGCTTACAAAAGAGACCTCGGTTTTAACATTTTAAAATCAACATGAGTTTATCAAAAATTAATTTAAACTTGAATACAAGTTAAACCAATCAGATGCCTTGAGAAATTAGCCAATTACCAATCGGTATTAGTCTCACGAACTTGAAATTCAAATCTAATTTTCACATTTTGATATCAGACAATTCCAATTTTCACTCTTCCTCGATATCGGTATACAACTGTATTGCTGCAAATAAAAAAGAAATAAAATCCGCAACAAAGCATGTTCGCGCACACTTTATCTATTATTATAACTTTGAATCTATGAATAATCGAAATATTTTTTAAAGCATATAGTATCCCAGTCACTGACGGTAGAAACATTCAATAATTCAAAATGTATTATACTGATTCACTAGGTTACATACAAAATATATTGTACTGCTATCAAAATATTCATGATTTAAAAATGATTATAAATTTCAAGTACATATTTCCATTTTACATGCATGAGACATATCCACAGAAAATAGTTTTACTCTAAATCACCGGATACAATAATTTCAAAGGAATATTGGAATTATCACGTATTTATATTATGATCTATATATGAACACAGCAAGTGTATTTAATTTAGTGGTTTATTGGCCACAATTTAAAGCTTTTTTACATTGATACTTATTATATTATTAATTATAAATTATTTTACCGAAACTTAACAAATGAATTAAATGATAACGAAAGAGTATGAAAACAAATCAACTAATGGTACTCAACTCTACCATTCCAGATGGGCTAAAGCGCCATGATTTCTGAGTCAGTTGAATATTTTTACTGATTGCATTATGAAAGCTACAGATGGAAGTAGCTTTTTGTTAGAATTTCAAAGAGTTGCTAGATATTTGTGATAATGAATGGGTACTGACATTAATAATTTAACCCATTCACGGCATCATTATCGGGTTCATATTGAACGTGTTAATTGAACACGTAAGATGATCACGTTTATTGTTACACAGCTCATTAATATCATTAAATCTTTAATGTATATTGATATAATGTTATCTTTTATCACTTGAGGTGAATGACATTGACCAGAAAGTTCACCTCGGGTAATAAAAAAAACAGTGTATTTCATCACTGACAGCATACAAGATGATTATATTGGTGATATATTATACTTCAAATTTAGTTAGTACTTTGAATTTTACGAAGTGATTGCAATTTTCATGGAAGTTGCATCCTCTCATTAGGGCTGAGATTTAAGGGTGTTTAATAAATATACGCCAGGTTTTCCCCAAAAACATCCCAGTTTACTAATTATATAGTTTATACTAACATTTAATACGATACTTTTTGAAAGAATTCAGGAAGACTATTGGAATATTTGACGAAGTACATTTGATTTCATTTGTTTCAATATCAGATAATGATTATTGTATTTAGTCGGGATAGAATGACATGTGTTATTTAACATTAAGAATATTGATCAAATTTAAATATTAAACTTATTATGGTTCAAAATACCGTTGCTGTACTTGTACTTGAGATATATACATAATAAACCTGCTTGCTACAATGTCCTATGCATAAAATATTTCTTTTCAGTAACAATGAAATAGTTGGATTTCATTATTGGTCAAAGTGTAATTAACTCTCTGATGGGATTTTTCTACATCCCATTTGTATGTTTGGAATAATTTGTTTTGTTAATTTATCTTTTAAATCCGTTACAAAAACAAGTATAGATTAAAAAGTATGTAATAAAAAGTATAGCGTAGGATAGTATAGCGTTTAGGATTACTTATTAATGTATTGTAAATTTATTTTTGTGGCATTATTATAAACAACAAACTTGAATAATGTCCGGAATACTTAGTTGACTTTTCCTGAAACAAGTCTATAAAATGCATATTGTGTACCGCGATATGCATAGCAAACATGAATCTTATGCCACAAGACGTGACTTTATGATTGGATAAATATCTGTTGCATGTAATTATTATTCTTTTGAAGTGCTTTATCGACACGCATAAATAAAATACTAAAATATAATAACAATTTATATAATATCCGGAGTATATATGTTAGAAAAAAGGTAACAACAAAAAACAAACAAACAAAAATAAACAACACCAAAAATAATAATAAAGATAAACAGATATTTAAAGAATTAAAGAAAGGTAAAAAATTGATTTTTTTTTTATTAAACTAGCTAAACATCCTTAAAATAAAGCAGTCCATATTGGGCTTCTTTTTAAACCAATTCAAACTCTTAAATTTAAGGTCTTGTTTTAAATATTCGACCGGTTAACTTTTAATTACCCCTGAAGAAAGTAAATATAATATCCCATATGACACTGTCAGTTAATCAATATAATAGAATGATAAAGCATGCAAATGAGCCATTTATTAATTCATTTCATTTCATTATTTGGCGAAACGGCTTTGTTCATTTATGCATTACTAAATATGGTCTAATCAAATATTAAACAAAAACTCACAAAGGAAATAAATCCTACAAAGCAGGTATATTTTAAATGATAAAATTTCTCAATCTTTAAGCTTCCATTAAAAACTTTGCATTTCTTTACAATACTAGTTCTACGAATATTTATGAACTTTTGGACTAAAGGCCAAGCATTATTTGCAAAATGTTTCTGTCTTAAGTCATAATATGTATTACAGTATAATAAACAATAGTACTCAGATTCAACTGATTGTGATGAACAAAACATGTACGTAAGTATCGTGCTTTTTTCATCATTACTTGAAGGGTCACAGTGTTAGAATTATACATTATATATTTTCAATAAATCTGTTTGAAAAATTGTTTTATGACAATGATAAATGGGTATGCACCTGTAAACTAATAATAATGTTAGACTCATCAATGACATTCTTTTGATTGATTTAAAGTGTCTGGAGTCATTTTCCTATTGTGACAAACGTGAATTACATGCTGTTACAAACATCCAGTTATTTTACAATTTCAGAAATTTATATACTAGACTATACTGTGGTTCAACCGGTCATAAATCTTTCTAATGTTCTACATAAAGCTACATACCAAACTGTTTAAATGTTTAATAAACTATTCATGCCGTTAACAAAACACATAAATATATTTATGTTTCCAGTTATAATGACATTAGAATTGAAATAAAAGCCATCAGTTATATAAAGCACGAAATAGATTATTTCGCATCTTCGTGGGACAATGAATGTTTATGTATTTCCCTTGGCATGCTGTTATTACGTAGTTATTGTAAATATCAGAAGTTCTGTCAGAAATTACACTGACGAAGTGATCGCATCAAGAAATAGAAATAATGTTTTGAACAACACTAAATGTATCATTCATTTATTCACTTTCATTTACTGTAAACTAAAAAATTGTATGTGAATACCACAAAATAATATTCTTGCCTTTAATTTAAACAATTTAAAAAAGTGTTATCACAGTGCACATAAAATATTTCATATTAAGCACTAATCATTATAATCAGTCCTGATTAGTTAAGATTCATTTAATGCCACGATTCATAGACCAACCTATATTGAAATATTCATTCTGAACTTATAGGTGAAAAAAATCACAGCAACTAAAGACATATGATATACTCGTTTTTAAATACTAGTAATAATCAGCAAAAAGATATAATGCGTTATTTTCTCGTTTGATATATAAAATGTTTCTTAACATGTTTATCATTACGTACATTGCGTAGAAGGTAACATTTAATCAAACAACAACTTTCTTTTAATATTTCGAATGCATTTTATTTCTCATACTTCTTTTTGTATTCATACAAACGGTATTAATTTGTATGGAATATTTTAGATTCAAAGATTTTTTTCGGAATATCAAGACATCTATAATAATATGAACATTTAAATACTGTAAAACATACAGTCGCTAAGTCCTTGAATGTAATTTATTCTCGTTCACTACTTGCTAGTTTGTTTTCATTGATCTAAAATGATCATTTTTGTGGATCAAAAGTTCCCTATAAGTTGGCCGGAAATCTCTTTAAATATTTACATGCATATCATTGAAAATAAATGACCAATTACATTTTCATGTATTATCACACCCCTATCATGATTTAAAATTCATATTATTTATGGGATAATTGTGTATTGCAGGAGAATAACGAAAATCTATGTTTGTCATTATTTTCTTTCTTCCAATAAAATGTTTTAAAAGAGCTTGCCACTTTAGAAATGTGGAAAGACTAAAATAATCAATAGGCCGTAAATCATTCTCATGTTTAACATTAAGCTACGCACGTGAGGCAGACTATTTTTGATATTAACAAAAAACATAAATATAATACTATTTCCAGGAAGAAGCCTCAAGAAATACAGAAGTACAATCAAGAAAAAAAAATTGGAAAACAGATTGTCCTTTTTACTTTGTCGGAAAATTGATTTTAAGTATTTTTCTTTCAGTTAAATCACAGTTATTATAAGAATATGTATTTCCTTTTAATTTTCCATTTAGTGATATCACAAAGATACCAGTACAAGTATTTTATTCCTTTTTTTTAAATACTAAAACCAAATGAATGTTTTAAATAGTCGGAAACTAATTCTGTGCTTTTTATACAGCAATAACGACATGCTATTTATAGGTTGTTAACAAGTTACATTGTAACACAGATTACACATTAAGTTGTCTCCTCTATCGTCATTGATGAGTATTCAAGAAGTAATTAATGTCATAGTGTCAAGAAAGAAAAAGTATTTAGATATTGAGCTTAAAAGTAAGGGTCAAAAGTTCACTGAAATAAAACAAAATGTAAATGATACTCATCAAAGGCTACATCAATACTTTAATTTAACGGCATCCATTATTAAATTAATAGCATCAATCATTTCATTATGTTTATAACATAATAAGGGTCATTTTATACAATAAATTGTCAAAGCTAGACTCCAGACAGTCGTAAAGAATTCATTTGCAAAATACTGAGAATCATTTTTAAATAAAAATTTCAATTATTAAAAATGACAATTGAAGTGGTCTGACATAGAGGTCATGTTACAGTATATATCATCAAGCTCTGAATAATTGATTGCATATTTGATCTGTTACATAAATTCCACATATTTAAAGCGGTTTCTGATGTACAAAATTAATGTACTTTAAAGGCAAGCTATATTTTATCATCATAAATCATTCTTATTACAACTTTATGTGGTTGTACATGCCGTGAAGTCAATTACTTTCAGAACAGATGCATTATGTGTAAAGGCTATTTAAGATTTAGAGATATTACAATAGGGTTATGTCTAAACAAACACATGTCAATTTTACGCGATCCATACCATTGACCAAAATCTCTTTCATTGATCATCCTAAGACATGGCTTATTTTGTTTACGTCTTTGAAAATAAACATTCTTTCATTTAAGTACAATAGTTAATTTAAAAAACAAGAGCGTTATAAATTAGTGTTGTTTTTTTTTTTGGAATAAAAGGTAACTAGTTTAATTATAAAAGAAATACAACCTCATCACACGATGTTATAATGGTTTTTATGATAATGCATATACAAGTACTAAGTATATTTAGTTTAATGGCTTCAAAATGTTTAACATTGAGGCAAAATCACTTATCATGGAAACATTTTTTAGTAAAATTAATATAAATATATGTTTAAATTATTGGTCATAGTGCAATTATCTACATATGGCAGAGACATCTTTTAAATTTTAAACAGCAATACATCAGAAATTCATTGACCAGGAAATGTTTAACTAAATGCTGATACAATGTTTAAATGGTTTTTGTTAAAATACTTGTAGTAACGTATGAATAAACGTGTCGATTAGCACAAAGTTTTTTAAAAACAACCTCATACTTTTTAGTTTTGACAAATATTGCTTAAGGTATTACTTGTACCTTGATATAATTCTAGTTTAAATAAAACCTAATCAAACAGAATAGTAACTATAAAGTTTGACATTCCGATCTCGTCTTCTCATTAAAAAGTAAATGTTATGAAAGTGATACATATTAGGAAAGTGTTTAAAGCTAATATTGCTGTTCATAATAAAGTTTTGTTTAACCATTCCAAATGAATCCAGAATACATGACATGAGCATACAAACAACGATCACATAACAATTAAAGCTTACTTAAGTTTAAGAAATATACTTGAAAATAAAACAAAATAAAACATACTCCAATAGTTTTTTCATTTTTTTGTAAGAAAAGAAGTATTATTTTAGATGTATTTCTTCACAGATTTTGTTTTGAGTTTATGTGAAATTTTCTTTAGTAGTTCCTTCCGTACTAGAAACATATGATCGAACTTAGATTTTTATGAAAAGAATTTATGTTTATTTCCCTTCTTTGAAAGAAACTATCACGCTTTCATCTCAGAAAATGACGTCCCTTAGGGACTATTAAGAACTTATTTTCTCTATTGTGTCGCCTTATGATGTGACTCAGCTTCTTGTCGCAATTAAGTAGCGGGTTTTTCTCTTCATTTTCTGTCGCAATTTAGTAGTGAGTTTTTCTCTTCATTTTCTGGGAATGATACGTGTAACAATATGAAAATCAGTATAGAAACTTTAACCAGAATGATCCTATGACCTCTACGACCTTTAACTTTAATCTTCTCTGTTTATTTTAATCACATCCTTCCGGTAAAGCTTCATTATCAATCCGTGTTAACTTCATGGAATGGTTATTGTACAATAATGCAAAGTGACATATTGATAAAGATATAAAACAAACACAAAAACAGTGCTGGTTGAATTTTACTAATGTACGAGAAAACATCCATATATTATAGAAAGTGATATCAACTTGAATTATGTAATTACTGTAAAAATCAGTTAAAATTAAGAATGTATAACTTCAAATAAAATGGTTATTGTAAAAGTTTTGCAATCAAATAAAATCACTGAGTGAATGAGTGAGTGAGTGTGTCGGTCGGTCAGTGGTTTATCAATTTGGCAACAAATGTATAGTTGTGAAAATGATATTGAAGGTTTTATGTGATTTCATTACAGTAAGTGAATGAAATATTTACTTCAATCTGCTTTTTTGTGCAACGTACTTCTTCTCTGCACAAGGATCCTGTTACAGACTTGACTATTATTATTTTCTTAGTTATCAATATCTGAAAATGTTTGTTCATTAACAGTTCAGACATAAGTGAGACAGTGATTGCATTTATATAAGATATTCATTCGTATTATGTTCATTATATTTCTTTTATGTCTATTTTGCTATATTATGAGACATATTCGTCAAGTTCGTTTTTACTGGTTTACATAATAATTTATTTGTGAAAATACATTGGTTTTGTAGCCAGTCTTTTCACTGATAATAGGAATATAATTTATATAAGGTATGATAGCTCAATGCATGATCCTAATTGATTAGCATGGACATTCTAAAGTCTCTAATCATCAGGGACAAAACGCAATCAGTCCATTAATAATTTGAAATTTGCTCAGTTGTGAGCGTTAACACGCAATTTGCAGTAAATCCCGTTCGTTAGAGTCCTTTATTGCAATACAAGATCAGTTGTTTAATCAAATGTCCTTGAAACACTCACAAGATGTTTCAAGACCTTCGTCAAAGTGTTGTTTCTTTGTTTTTTAAGGGGTATATGCTTTAGAACCCCTCCCTGATTGTCAGAGGCGCCTAAATGGGTTCGAATACCTGAAAACTATACATCTCTTAGCTCTAGCAGGTGAGTTGGTTTTGATTTCTGGTGTTGCTGTAAGTTTGTAACACCTAAAATTATTGTTCTTGGGCCTGCTAGAATCGTACATATCACTTAACTTCAGGACTGCATCTTGTTCATTATGTTTGTTGTCTTCCTATCCTGTGAATTGGTTATGTCATTCTGTGTTTTTTTGTCTGCTTTGATTTAAATGTTAAACAAACACGATGTTTTAGTGCAATAAAAACAATTATATTGACAAAAAGGGATTATTATGTAACAAAAGTAAAAATGAAAAAAGATTCCCCAAATAAAACTTATCTTACCTTGTAAAATTATAGATCTTAATGTAAAAACCCTTGAAGTTAATTATTAAAAAAAAAACTTAAAATTTTGATATGAAAAATGAATTTTGAAATGAAATGTGTTAAAAACATGGGGTTTTTTTTCAAAGAGTGAATTTCCCATTGAGTAAAACAGTATTTCTACACCCTTTGAGAAAAACAATCACTTTTTCAGAAAAAGAAAAAAAGTTGGGTCATCTTTCATATGGCTCATTTTTTATTTCCGGTAAAAAATTTATTAAAAAAAATAAAATACCCATATAGTTTTTTTTATTTTTACGAGTAAAAAATGTAAAACCTTTTTTTATAAAATCATTAATTAGTTTTTTTTTTTCCCCGAGTTAGGGGGTTCTATACCCAAAATTTATATGCTCAATCTATATGAATCATTTTTGTATCTGAAATAACAAAGTTGTGTCTTACAATTTAAAATGCTTAAAATGGTGTAATAAAATGAGGTTATTAATAAGGGTTGAGAACAATACTGATTATATTTGAACAAAAGTACAAACCCTATTTTAGCGCCTCGTCCAATTTAAGTTTTACAGTCAATAGCATTCAGTATTGCATATTTAGAGAAAACGTGCGGAAATACATATTTTTATTGACAATTTGTTGAAACCTGATAAAGAGGTTTTCAGAAATCTTTAGATCTGAATCCTATTCCAGAACTGTTCGGTTAGTTGCTTGGTTTTTCAAAAAGACTTCTTAAAAGCAAAGTTATCATCATATCGGCTATTCTTGACTTTGAGACGTCTAAGAAATTGCCATTGTTGTTATATAGAAGCAGTGTGAGTGATCTGATTGTTGGTTTTTTATTTGTATGTAGCTTCTAAGGTTTAATGTATAGACGTTTGTAATCGTATTACCGTAGTTTCAAATACAAGGATTTTTTATTTGTTTGGGGAATCACGTAGTAGTTCAGAATTTCACGTTTGCTGTATTTTACTTTGTAAATAATCCAATATTTAACACTAAGTTTTCTTTCTGTTATTATAATCTAAAAGTATTAATGATTTCAACTCTGACCTCGCAAGGTATAAACGAGTAAACAAATATTGAACAATAACAAAAAAATAATTGACAAAAGTTACCAAAGTAGTAGCACGAACTGAAAAAACAATAACAATTATTAATATTTTTTTTAAATATAATCATGTAGATGTGACGGTTGTTTTTGTCGTCCTCTTAATTCAACAAAAGTTTTGCCGTTACTACAATGATTTCTCAAAGACCGTCAAGTTCATTACTGAAAAAATTCGTTTGTTGTAATCATGTTTATAAAGTGATACTATACCTAAGTAGCATTTTCTGATAAATCTGTACCCTGTTAAGGCTAATGAATAGCCGAAACGTAGGTCTTTAATAAATTACTGAATCCTGACCCACTTGTGTTTCACATCCCTTATTCTTTTTATTAGTCATACATTTAGTTAAACTATACTTCTTCATATACAATACTTTACTGTTAAAAATATTACAACTTCTTCATTTTAAATACCATTAGGATAAAACCAACTTTACAAAGTTAAAAGTTCACACTTGTTCTCGTATGAATCAAAATGTTTTTATAGAAACATAATATTCATGGATCTCTTATTGCATGCCCATGTCAACTACTAATGGTGTAAATATTACTAGTTATTATTATTGACCGCAAAAAAAAACAGTTTCCTACGATGACAAAATGCGCACTAATGAACCTGTTTTTCTTCATTTCTCACATATTGTTGTATTGTTACTTATATCTTTCATTCCTTGTTCCTGACAGCACTTATCTAGTATGATTAGCTTTTCTTATCACCTATATCTAACTTGACCCACTCTTTTATAAAAACATTTGAAACGACTGTCCTTTCTCACGATTCTACTGTCTCATACTTATTTTTAGAATTAATTTATGCCGTATGTAACACCTCTTTGATGTTACATGTCTATTTGTATTACAACAATTACGTAAGAAAGATACAGTAACTGTAAAAAACTATTCCAATGGTCTGTTCTTTTCATGTTTGATTAGACTCAAAAAGAAATTCAGATAAAACAATGTGTATTTGCAAATTTGAATCTCAGATGGACACTCGATTCTGAGGATAAAAAAAATACCAACACTTACAAGAGTATTAATAAATTTTCACTTATCTCCTGTACATTAAATTTTTGTGATATAAGTCCGTTGCATTAGATATTACCATTTATTTCATTTCTCAATTAATATTAATTTCTTATGAAGGTTGCGATACATTGAAGTATTACAGTTGCATTTCATGTTTGCGTTTGATGGTTATGAATGTGTTTATATGGCGGTTATAAGGGACAATTTAGTGCCTTAGCCTACTTTCAAATTCTGATTTGTTTCTTAAACTTTTGAATTTGATTATTTGTATATCGTACAAGCCAACGTCTATATTGTTATCTATATACTAGCTTTGAAAAATTTAGCGAAACTACTAGGACTCATGATAAATAATGATATAACTACCAGACAAAATACGTAAATATTCATTGTCTGACAAAATCACGGGACTCTGTGCACATTTAATTTATTACTAAATCTATTATTTTGGCATGTATGACATAACAAAATTTAGTATACAACGTCGCTTTCATACTAACTGCATCTTTAATAAAACTGGATATGATAAGTCGCTTGTTACATATCTTTCAACCCCTATGTAGCATTGCTGAAACATACAGTAAAGTGTATTCATCTTTTTTTTATTAATTTTGTTTCAATTTACCTATTCTTTTTGTACAAGTTTTCATTTGGTGTGAAAGAGATGTATCAACATGAAATTGTTTAGCTCATGATTTTACAATTTGTTTAATTCCTGTTATGAGTGACTCATTGTTTCATATGTATGTTATGTTATGCTCAAATTAACTTTTTAAAAAATTGTATCATTTCTTTCATAATATAAAGTAGCAATCTTTTGAATAAACAAAGAAAAGATATGTTACCTTTTAGACTTTACATACTTTAGGTAAAAACTGAAAATGGCAGTTTTTAACTCCACCAGTATGAGCACAGTTTGTGCATTCGATTGAGATTTTTTTAGGTTTCAATTTGTTTCTGCTTTAAAAGAGTACTTAACCAACAATAACAACAAAATCGATATAATTATGTTAATAATGTTAAAAAGGAACCCACAAAACATTCATTGAAGTTATTCGATACATTACATGTAAAGTGTAGTAAATGTTATTATTGTATTGTTTGATGATTTTAATTTATTTTATCTGTGAACTTTTAACCCTCAGATCTCAATACATACTTTTCTCGTCACTTTGGCATTAAACGACCCTTGAATACAACACGGAAATGCAGTTCCCTGAGGCAAAATAAATGCTCACCTGCGTATCTTCAGGCGAGTTCTTGATTATTTATTCCTCTTCATTACTCACAGATTGACAGGTTGATAATTACATCTGTTTGCTTGTTCCTGATAATCCGTCCTATCACCTATATCTGATATTGTTCGCACTTTCTCATTAAGCCATTTGTAATAACAATTTTCATCGTTCACAAATGTGATAAAAAAAACTTATGACAAAAATATAGGTTTTTCTCCCAAGTGTTTTTTGTTTTCAGATTTTTTATAATTATATCAAAATGTCATATATTATAATGATAACAGGATAAAGAAGTAGCTTTCTAAATAAGTAGTGTCAGAAGGAGATAATTTTACCTGTAAAATATTTTGTAGCTGCCGTATTTTGTTTATATATTTTGCAACGTTTAACATCAAAGATCCAAATATGTAAGTATTTATGCTTTATTCAGAAAGTTTCAAACATCGGAAGCAATTACAGATATAAAAATCTCGATAATTATGAATGACCTTTTTATCCTTAGCGTATTCTCATTTGAGCCTTTCAATTTAAAAAGTTTGTCTCGTAATCTGGCGATTTCTTTTTTCAAATGAAGCTGAAATTTTATTTTTTTTTTCGTTACAAGTTTTAAATTAAGTAGAAAGCCAATAGGTATTCTACTACAGATTTCATAATTTGTTTCGCCAATGACATCACCGAAGTTTACGTCATATTATAATGGTAACAGCCACTATATATAGACAATGTCCTTGGTAAATTCATCTACTAAAATTGACAATGTTAACTTTGTTTCACCATATGACTGTTAAGCAATCTACTTTTGTTGCTTTCAGTTGCGTCTTTTAATAATAGGGAAAAAAGAAGAAAAAACAACAAAATTCATTCGCGGGAAATATGACTGGTATTTAGAACTTGGTTTTACAGTTACTACAGTTCAAAGCGAAGGACTTAATTTTAAATGCTAATTTCTTCTTTCTGCAAAAATCATCATTTCAAATGTATTTTTGTTATGTCTTTGGCTTAAATGACAAACAGCAAAAAATTATGCATTTTAGGTGAGGTTAAAATTGGTCTACACTTGGTAAAAGCAAGTACCATGTTTTTTTCTTTATTTCCTTTTTCTAAGGTACTATATCGTTAGATCAAACTTTTTCAAAATCTTGTCTGGAATGCCTTTCAAAGAGAAATTACACATTTAGTGAAACACAACATATATATTAAAACATGTTGTTAAAAATTAAAGAATAAAAGATTAAAAGTAACATAAAGTTTCAATAACTAGATACCTTTTCATCTATTTAGTAACATAAATCAAATTTTCATAAAATGTATAGTGAAAATAAATATGTCGAATGACACCTCCCAACTAACAGAAATAAAACAATTAAGACCAATTATAGTTAAAAACATTTTTTTACGTGAATTAAATAAGAAATATGTTCGACAAATTATCATGACTGTAGTGAAACTTGACCGAATGAAGTAAAATACTATTATAACATTTCAAGCGGGCTAAAGGATGCTACTTACCGAATTAGTCAATTCAATTTCATTGCATTGTAACATACCGATGAATTTTAACTTTAGTTATTGAAACAGGTACATGTTTCAAGCATTGCTAGATTTTGTGATTTTGAAAATAAATGACAACCGGATACTGACGTAGTTACAACTAATTAAGTACTTCCCATAAACATGTTTTATTTGATCATCTTAGATGACCAATTAACATTTTAACAATGCTCATTTATATCATTATTCATTAATGAATCTTGACATAATGGTCTTTTTATCACTTTAAGTCAGTGACATTTACCAGTAAGTTCACTATGGGCTAGTAAACAGTTTAATTGATCATGCTTGGAAACAGATCAATGCCAACTGTGAGATGATATTGTGACATGTTTTCGTCTTTACAAGTGTAGGTTCTTTGCTCTTTTTATCAAAGTCTGGAACAGTGTCCCTCACTAAAGGAGACTACATTAATAGAGTATTGGCCTATCTGATGAAGTTGTTTAAAGAAACATGTGATAATCATACTTACGTGCACATTCGCAAGGTCTGATAGTAAATGCATCATTCAAGTAATTAATTTTAATCATGTTCGGACACAAACGTGCACCTGAGCAGAAAAACCGATGTTTCGTTGGCTTATTCTGATTCATTGGCAGATAACTATGTGAGAATCGTGACCCCAAAATTTGGTTCGCTAAAATGTTTCAATTATCATATTTTAACAACATGCCCAGTTGTATTGAACAGTCTTTTGCCTATATGTCTATGAAAAGTCCCGGAAACGTCCTTGTTACATACGTTGGAAATTTTAAATATTGTTACTGTAAAATAAAGAAAAGTCTAATCAAATTTTAAAAGATACTATCATGGCTAACAAAAGAGACCTCGGATTAAAAATTTTAAAATCAACACGGAGCATGACCATAACAAAATTTAATTTTAACTCGAATAAAAGTTGAACAAATAAGATGCCTTGATAAATGAGCCAATTACCAATCGGTATTAGGCTTACGAACTTGATTTGACATTTAAATCTAATTTTCACATTTTGATATCAGATAATTCCAATTCTCACTCTTCCTTGACATCAATATACAACTGTATTGTATAAATGAATAGATTTGTGTTCGTGCACACTTTATCTATCATTATAACTTTGAATCTATAAATCTTTGAATAATCGGAATAATAAAGATTTTTTAAATCATACATCATTAATCGATACTGACGATAGAAACATTCAATAATTTAAACTGTATTTATACTGATTCACTAAGTTAAATACAAAATATATTGTACTGTTTTCAAAATATTCGTGATTTAAAAAATATCATTAATTTCAAGTACATCTTTCCATTTGTATGAATAAAACATAACCACAGACAAAAGTGTTACTTTCAATTACTGAATAAAATAATTTTCAAAGGAATATTTGGAATCATCTCGTATTTTTCTCATGATTTATATATGAACACAGCAAGTGTATTTTATTTAGTGGTTTAGTGGCCACAATTTAAAGCTCGTTTTTACATTGGTCCTTGACAGAGTTTACCAATGCAAAAAATTATCATTAGTCTTCAGATTATTATAAAATAGGCAAACTGAATTAAGATATGCATGGGAAGTTGTATGGACAACAGAATGTTGAAATATAATGTATTTAATTTTACAAAACTTCACAAATGAATTGAATGATCACGAAATGAGTATGAAAACAAATCAACCAATGATACTCAACTCTACCATATTTGATTGGCTAAAGCGCCTTGCTTTCTGAATCAGTTGGTTTTTAATGATTGTATTATGAAAACTACCGATGAATGTAGCTTATTGTTAGAATTTCAAAGAGTTGCTTCACATTTGTGATAATGAAAGGGAACTGACATTAATAATTTAACCAATTCACAAGCTCATTATCGGTTTTATATTGAACGTGTTAATTGAACACGTAAAATGATCACGTTTATTTTTACAAAGCTCATTAATGTCATTAAATCTTTAATGTATATTAATATTGTATCATCGTTTATGACTTGAGGTGAATGACATTGACCAGGAAGTTCATCTCGGGTTATGGAAACAGTGTGTTTCATCACTGTTAGCATACCAAGTGGTTATCGTGGTGATTAATCTTATAGTACTTTGAATTTTACGAAGTGAATGTATTTTCCATGGACGTTGAATCTTTCTATAAGGGCTGAGATTTTAGGCTGTTTAATAAATATACACCAGGTTTCCCAAAACATTCCAGTTCTAAATTACTAATTACATATTTATTTAAAAAAATCTAATACGATACAATTGAATTATTTGACAGAGAAACATTCTACTTTTGTTTCTATATCAGATAAGTGTATGTAGTCGGGACAAAACTGCATTTGTTATTTAACATTCAGAATATTGACTGGCTTGAATATTAAACTTATTATGGTCCAAAATATGATTGCTTTACCTGTTCTCTAAATACTAACAAAATAAACCTGCTTTCTACAATGTCCAACGTATACGTATTAATATAGCTAAACTGCGAATGGTGATAACTTTCAGATGCTTCAAAACATTCTGT
The DNA here is from genome assembly GCF_026571515.1 of Ruditapes philippinarum. Taxonomy (NCBI): domain Eukaryota; kingdom Metazoa; phylum Mollusca; class Bivalvia; order Venerida; family Veneridae; genus Ruditapes; species Ruditapes philippinarum. Next base: position 20,388 of record NW_026856618.1, on the reverse strand, counting down.
ATCCATTTTCTGAATATTTAAACTAATCATTCGTTGGTAATTATTAATTAATTAATTAATTTATCTTACTTAACACCTTTAACGTGAAGTTCCCTGGCTTTACACAACGGAGGATTATACTACCTTTTGGATATAGCACGGTTTCGATGCAGTGATTTACTTCAGGGTGCACACATACAATACAAATAAACTCTGTTTCTTTTAAAAACAATATTAAATGGTGTTAATAGTGTTCAAAATTCAAATAACTATTCAAAAGAGTTTTGATTATTTAATTAGTTTCAGTCATTCAATATCTTAAAAAGGAACATTCCCAGACAAGGATTTATAGTTCTTTTCAAAATAATAAATTGTGTAACACACTACCACTATTGTCAACCCCGTTGAGCAAACAATCTGTCACTCTGACATCGCAAGGTATTTTGGTTCGTATCATTCGCTGTATGCTCACATGCTTGTTATTATTGCTTGAGCTTAATACAGTTTACGTTGCTGTTGTTGTAACAATATTTCTTTTGATGTTAGATATAATAAAAGGATTTCATTAAAAAATCATAGTATAACTCTCTTACGGGATTCTTCTATATCCAATTTGTAATTTTGGAATAATTACTTTTGATGTTTTATCTTTTAGATAGAAATTCAATGAACTACAAGACAATGGTTAGAAACGTGTTTTTATTTAAATGTTTGTTATAAAAAGTATAGCGTACACAGACGACCGTTCAAAGCAATATTAGAGCCCCTTTATTAGTGCCAATTGTCATAATTTATATCGTCGCTTAGACTTTTTTAATCTTAATGTCATTTGATTGAATTTAAGTCACGTTTAATTATGGCAAGGATAACTTATTTCAATATTGTAAAATATTTTGAAAAAAAAAAAACAACAACATTATAAGGATGTTTAATGAACTACGAATTTGATTAATTTCCTGAATACCAGAAACAAGCTAATGCGATGTGCAGAGAAATTTTTTTATAAAATCTGAATTGTATACCACAATTTGCATAGCAAACATTAGTCTTATGCCATAAGACGTGACGTTATGATTTGATGAAGTAGTCAGTATTCTGTGGAACTGCTTTAACGACAAGCAAAAATAAAATACTAAAACATAAAAAAGACATGTGTTAAAGCCGCAATATATATGTTAAAAATAACAACCAAATTAATAAAAATAAACAACTCAAAAAAAAATAAAGAAAGAAACAGCACAAAAACATAAACAAAAAATAATTAATTAATTTATTAATAAATATTTAAAAAAAAATAAACGGTTATTTATAAAGTGTTAGGTGGAAAATGTAAAACTAGCTAAACACTCTTAAAATAAAATTGTGCATATTGGAATTCTTTCTAAACCAAAGAAATTCTAATTGTTGTTTAAGGTCCTGTTTTAAGTATACGACCGATTAATTTTGTAATAACCTTGAAAAAAAGAAATATAATTTCCAAATTCCAAATTTTACACACTGTCAGTTAATCAATATGTAGAATATTATAAACATACGCATGTGTCATTTATAAATGAGAATAGTGTTTCTTTCAACATTAGTTGAAGGGTCACAGTTATATAATTATATATCATATATTTTTTTTAAATAAATCTGTATATTTGAAAAATTGTTTTATGACAATGATAGATAAGTAAGCACCGGTAAACTAATAATAATGTTAGACTCATCGATCACATTCTTTTTGATAGATTAAAAGTGTCTAAAGAAAATCTTTATTGTTATTTTCCTTTTGTGACGAAAGTGATTTTGATGCAGTAACAAAGATGCGGTCGATATATCATTTCAGAAATTCTTATACTAGACTTTCCAATATGGTTCAACTGGTCATAAATCTTTCTAATGTTCAAAATTAAGCTGCATACCAAACTGTTTAAATGTGTATTAAACTGTTTATGCCATTTACAAAACACATAAATATAATTATGTTTCCAGTTATAATGACATTAGAATTGAAAATAGCCATCAGTTATATAAATAACATAATAGATTATTTTGCATCTTCGTGGGACAATGAATATTTATATATTTCTCTTGGCATGCTGTTATTACGTAGTTATTGTTAATATCTGTAGTTCTGTCAGAACTTACATTGACGAAGTGATTGCTTCAATAAATAGAAATAATGGTTTGAACAAAGACAAATATTCAATTATCATTCATTCATTAACTTTCATTTATTTCACACTGTTAACTAATGTATTTGAGTAACAAAATAACAAAAAAAAAATTTTCTAATTATTACCATAACTCAAACGTTATTTTTTAATATTTTATACTTCGTATAATAATTTGATTTAGAGAAGTTGAATATATGTTCTGTGTAGGTATATTTCGATTCGAGTCAAATAATTGTTTAACCATAATTAGTGTATATGTCAGAACACTATTTTTTATTATAAAATTTATATTTTATAATTATTTATTTATTATTGGGTTTTACGTCGCCTATCACAGTATAGGCCATATGGCGACTTTCCAGCTTCACTGGTAGAGGAAGACCTCAGGTGCCTCTACGAGCAGAAGACTACTTAATGTTTACTTAAAGTAAAAAGCATGAGATAATTTTCATTGTATATTTTCAAGTCTTGTCTTGCTGACACTTCGACGCTGATCGGATAAAGGTACAATGAACACGTTTATAACCGTTTGTAACTTGACAGTGTTAAAATATCACTATATATGGGATTGCAGTAGTGTAAAAAAGTTGACGTGAAAAAAGGCCTTTGCAAACTTAGATTAGAAACAACTTCATACTGTCGCATGAAGAAACCTAGCTCGACACTTTAAGAATGTGACAATTGACAATTTTTCAAACAGTTTGTCCCTTTTCTTTTCGACTTTTTACCATTTATTTGAAAAAACGATGAGGGGCCCCTAGGTTTGGTGCTCTTCACCCCCCCCCTACTAAGCTTGGGAAAAAAACGAATTTAAGACATTAACACTAGATCAGATAAAATGACAATAAAAGAATAGCAAATAAATAACTCATTTTTTTCGCTTGTTTGTTGATTTTTGAAAAAAAAGTTGGTATGGTGTTGGTTAAAAGTTAATAAATTATTTAAACTTTTCTAAAGGGAATAAAATTGCGCAAAAAAAAAAAGAAAACTAACTTAAATCTTCCCCCTCATTGCTAAATTTAAAATTTTCATTTTTTTTTAATGAACATTTTTGAAATTTTTAAAACCTTTTAGATGAACGGACAATGACCATTTACCTATTGACAACGCTATTGTTGGCTTCATACAAAATGTATTAGTTTTCTCACATAAGACGATCAACTCAAAATGTAACAATACAAATTATTGTCATTTTTCATCAGTCTATTTGTAATGAAAGCCTTTTTATACTTTAGGTGAACGGCATTTACCAGAAAGTTCATTTCAAATATTTATGCTATGCTATCAATTTCATAAAATATTGTTAATTATACCTTGGTGACGAATCATATTTCAATCTAAACATTGCTTTTATTCTACATATTTTATTGCAGCAAAATCGAAAATTTTCATTAAGGTTAGGAGTTCAGACTCTTAAATGAAAATACGTTATGTTATTATGAACCCAAACGTTAACAGCATCAAAACAGACTTCAAAAAACTATCAATACTTTTTGACAGAAACACAGTGAAAATATATTAAATTTGTTCATGTTGAGTAAAATATATTCCATATTTCGTGAAAGACACAAGGCATATCATTTTAAAATATGATTTTCTACCGTTTGATATGCAGCTTCAGTTTTACAGTATACATTAATATTTCAGTCATTAAGTATATAAGCTTGTGAAACGGAACACATCTCATATTTGTTTCTAACATATATGAAGAATACTCGATCGATATAGCGCCAAAGTGCACCCTAGTGCATGAGTAAAATTAAATAAAAATGTAGTTTTAAAAATTGATTGTAAGATATTTATTCGCTTTAAAAGAGTACTAAATATTCTTTCTCAATATAAAAGAAAACTACTTGTCAGTGAATAAAATGGCAGCTAAAGGTTTAGGTGAGATTACACTTCGTAACGTTTGGAAACTTTATATAAAATTGGAATTTGTTTGTTGAAGTTCTCTTATTAGATTGGTCTACAATGGGTACATTTTCCACAAGTATTTTAAATATTGTTTAAAGGTAAAGACATTTTTATTTGGACATCCATATGAACTTTCTGTGACAAAACATCCTGGTAGAGTTCGAAGTGATCTAGTTTGCACATTTATAGGTGAAAAATAATATTAAGATATGTGATATTGGATCATGTATATCATATTTACCACCAACAGTTTTTTTGTTGAGGTCAAATTTACTTTAGAATTTCTCAGTAAAATCGTAAAAATTGTTTTTTTAACCTTTTTTCATACACAATCGTCCTGCCATAATGTTAACTTTGTCTTTACAAGTTAGAGAATAATGTAATTCCTTGAACACTTAGTTGTTTTTTTTTAGATGTAGGAGATACCCTACAACAAAATGTTCAAAATGTTTCATAACTATTAGTATAATATGGCCTCACATACGGATATGTTGCCTGCTTTTTAAAATTTGTCTTTCGATGTATTGTCTGTGATATACAGGCGTCATAGCCTTAAATGCTCTTTCAAAATGTTATTCACTTTCGCCAATATTCTTTTCGTTGAGGGCAAGCGCATACTTTTACTTAGGGACCACACGCTGCTTTTCGTGAAATACAGCTAACGTATAACGATAATTGAATGGCATAAAAAAACGGAATGCTAACACATTATATGATGTCAAGAAACAAAATGCCTGCAAGAAAATTACTTAACCGATCAAAATTTTCAAACAAATATTTAACAATTCAATTTCATTTTTTAATAAGTGGCGTAATGCTCGGTTTATCGTTCAAATGCTTTGTTCTTAATCACACAGAGTGTCTGAACTGGAGGTTAAATTATACACAATAACGACTAATTAGTTTCTTATTTTCTTCTGTGAAAAGATTTTTTATTCTATTAAAAATACTATTTGAGACACACGCACGAGTTCAAATGTTTAAGTAATTTGTATGTAATTATGGTAATTCGTTTATGCTCATCAATCATTCTTTTATTTTTGTAATTATAAACTGAATAAGTTCAAGATTTCACCTTTAACCTCGCCCGAGTAGATAAGAGAAACTGAATGGTCTAAATCATTAAAACAAATACCCTACGGGAATGTTTTGATCGTAAAATGATATGTCACCTGAATTTGTAAACATGATTGACTGTCAAACATGTAGATGTTTAATTATTATTGGATCTCTATATATTTGCCAAAGGTGCCGTTTTGTATTATTGTTTTTATTTGTTTATTAGTTTATTTATTTATGAGCTATCAAATCGTTAGTCGTTTGATGTTTGATAAAATATGCAAGATCATCATTATTCCTTTAATATATTTACTCTTTTCGTTAATATATCAGCTTCGTGAAGATTCTTTTAGTTCAAAAAATTAATTATTTGCATTTAATTTGCAATGACATTTCTTTTAGCACAAAATAATAATAATGCAGTTTTAAAAGATAGATATGGGTGTAATACGTGTAAAAGCAACGCTATTGCAAACGTTAAATGATATCAAATAGAATCAGAATGAAGGTAGCGGTAATGTGTTAATTTGGGTAATGCTTCTTTACTAATTTGTAATGTTGTCAAGGGTATAAATTGAAGTGAGCATGCAAAAACAAAACACACGCAACCGCTTATTATTTTGTGACAAAAACTGGCCAAATAAGTACTCATTAATCCGCCAAGGGACTTAATTATCTGCGTTCAAAAGCGTCTAAGTGGTGTTATGCATATCGGAGAGGAAATCATATCTGCCGGACATTAACATCTCAAAGCCGTCATTTATGTTTTAGGAAAGACTCAGTAAGCAAGAAAAGATTTTCTTTGGTCGGCTCGTTGTTAGCATTTAACAAACCTTTGGTAATAACTTTGTTATTGAATGGACTCGACTCTAAGTTTCCATGCCAACAGACGACGTCTTACTTAATTGAAGTACATCATTAGAAGTGTTATCATTTCCCAAGATGAAACGTCCATTCATTATAACACAAAATAAAACTCGATTTGCACATTCACCGTAATGAAAGAAGGCTAGCATTATACAAGATATACTTGAGGTTATGTTAAACACATATGCTTGTCGGAATTGCTATTACAACATTTCTTTTGATCTTGAAACATAAATAAAAAAGAAATTCTAATTCATTTGAAAAGTACAATTAATCGCCAACTGCTTACATATAAGGTAAAACAGTTAAGGGCTAAATGAAATGGAGTATTACTTGTCAATCAGTGTTTTCATTTTATAGTCAATCTGAATTACAAATCTATTAGTGTATACGAGTTCATGTATTGTTTTAGCAGCAAAGTTGGATAGTGCTTTTTCCATAAATACATTTATAGCTTAAGGTCTCCGTCCATCAGTATTCACTGAAAAGTCGCCATATGACCTTTGCAGTGCCGGTAGATCTAGTTTACAAATATATTTGTTTCTATTGGGGTAACTTTTGGTATCAATAAAATTATATAACGCTTTTCTTTGAACACACTTAACGGATTACTGAAATAAGATTTTTTTGCCTATTGCGGTAAAATGATTTGAAATAAAATAAATGTTTGAGCACTGTTTTCCATCAAAATAAACTGGTTATTGTATAGCATTCATAACCAATACTATGTCTTCGTGTCGGCTTCTTAAAAAGTCGAAGGCTAAGACACAATAAGTGAGCATATTATTTTGTCTTTGCCTTCGACCTTTGAGCGGAAAAGACACGAAGACACAAAATGGCAAATATCAGTCAACACAAATATTTCCTGTTCTATTTGAAGACCAAACGACTGTTTTACAGAACATGCTTAGCACCGTTTCTTGTCTAGTGGAGGGGAAGCACCTCTGTGCTTTATTGCAGGCACGATCTTTTGCCTGATTAGAACCACCGACGTTCCGTTAAGTTGGTGGATAGTTCCTCATGAAATATCATGTTTATATCACACTAAATTTCGTTGGAAAACAATCTCACGGCACGCGGTTTTCTTCAAGGAAAAGAAACAACAACAAACCTCTGAACTTAATTTGAAAAGCACTGCTCTTATTCCTCGATTTTTTCATCCGTTTAAGTGAATACAGGTTTGTAATAGAATAAATAATAATTCCGATAGTGTTAAGTATAACCACTAAATAATTATGATTATATGCATGTTGTTGAAAAGTGTGAGATTCATGATACATGATTACATAGATTTATAAAGCAGGTAATAAAATGTTCTTATACATACATTTATCACCAAATAAATTTCATACTCAATCACCTAGAACTTCATTCAAGCCTTTTTTAAAAAGAATATTCAAAGATACATTTGGTTTTATCATGATTATAAACTCTTACGGAAAAGTAGTCCATTGTAGACAAACCCACTTTAATTTTTATAGTAATGATAACAAGATTATTTGATTACTTGTCTATATTATTTGATTTAATTGTATGTTTAAACTCAATTTTACAATCATGGATAATCTGGACAGAATATATCAATGTTTCAAAGGAGGCAAGAAACTGTAGAAAATTTATATTAAAATTTGTTGATAAAGTGCACATTAAGCGTAATTGCCACTTTAATACCATCTGATAATGTACCACTTCCTATATACGTTTGACGTGTACAACGTATAGGCATATATGTGTTTTGCGTCATGCCTGATCTATTCATAATATATTATGCTCCAATGTGATATTTTAGAAAACTGATTATTAGTATACAGTCTCCCCTTAACCTTCTCCTTCATATAGACATGTTTTGATGGCTTTTTTTCCACCCCCCCCCCCCCAATTTTTTTGAGGCCTCGCACAGTGAAAAAATGCTCTTTATAGGTCCCAAACACTGTTTTTCGATTGAGAAATGTTGTTAAAAAAGTTACCACTTTTTCGGCGTCGCCCCCATCTAAATGTTACATCACGGGGTTGCCAGAAGAGGATGTGCCCCCTTCTGTTGGGGGGGGGGGGGGGGGTGTAGGGGGGTAGTCCCTCTCATCGTTATGAAAATTTTGGACATGTGACAGGCTAAAAATGGCCTCAGGTCGATCTTATGGTAACTAGTAACCAACACTGAAAAGCCTTTTACTCTATCTCAATTCATTGAGATGTTGCAGCACTTTGAATTCAGTTTTGATGGAAAAAAAAATAATGAGAAATAGTGATTTTTGCCAAATCTAAGACGTCCCCTGTTGCCATGGTAACAGGAAATTTACGATTGAGAATGCTGTTACATCAGCTATGGTCTGGTCAACATTTGTGCCAAGTTTCATCAGTATTGAAGCATTTTTCATAGAATATGGCAGTTTGACCTTGTTACAGGGGGCTTTTCAATGAAAACGGGCATTTTTCACAAAATGCTTATTGGGTAAAAGGTCCCCCCTTTGAGGCCTTAAACAGTTAAAAATGCCCTTTTTAGGCCCCAAACACTGTTTTTCTTTTGAGAAATGTTGTAAAAAATGACCACTTTTTCGGCACCAGAAGGGGGATGTGCCCCTTCTGTTTAGGGGGGTAGATGGGGGCCTTGGTCCCTATCATCGCAAAGAAAATTGTGGACATGTGACAGGCTAAAAATGGCCTCAGATCGATCTTAGGGTAACTAGTAACCTACGCTGAAAAGCCTTTTACTTTATCTCAATTTATTGAGAAGTTGCAGCACTTTGAAATCAGTTTTGATGGAAAAAAACACATTGCAAAATAGTGATTTTTTGGCAATTTTGAGACGTCCCCCGTTGCTATGGTAACAGGAAATTTACGATTGAGCATGCTGTTACAGGGGCTATGGTCTAGCCAATATTTGTGCCAAGTTTCATCAGTATCGAAGCATTCTCCATAATTTCATAGCAGTTTGAACTTATTACAGGAGGCTTTTCAATGAAAATGGGCATTTTTCGCAATATGCGTATTGGGTAAAAGGTTAAATACACACTGAGAAAATGTTACGATTTAAACTATGCACACTACAGATGATAACAATATGCCCATGGGGTAAAAGGTCCCCCCCCCCTTTGAGGCCTCAAACAGTTAAAAAATGCCCTTTTTAGGCCCTATACACTGTTTTTCGTTTGACAAATGTTGTAAAAAAAATACCACTTTTTCGGCACCGCCCCCATCAAAATGATACATCAGGGGGTTGTCAGAAGGGGGATGTGCCCCTTCTGTTTAGGGGGGGGGGTGGATAAGAGCCTTGATCCCTATCATCGCCAAGAAAATTTTGGACATGTGACAGGCTAAAAATGGACTTAGATCGATCTTAGGGTAACTAGTAACCTACGCTGAAAAGCCGTTTACTTTATCTCAATTCATTGAGAAGTTGCAGCACTTTGAAATCAGTTTTGATGTAAAAAAAACATAGCAAAATAGTGATTTTTAGGCAATTTTGAGACGTCCCCCGTTGCCATAGAAACAGGAAATTTACGATTGAGCATGCTGTTACAAGGGCTATGGTCTAGCCAATATTTGTGCCAAGTTTCATCAGTATCGAAGCATTCTCCATAGTTTCATAGCAGTTTGAACTTATTACAGGAGGCTTTTCAATGAAAATGGGCATTTTTCGCAATATGCTTATTGGGTAAAAGGTTAAATACACACTGAGAAAATGTTACGATTTAAACTATGCTTACTACAGATGATCACAATATGAGTAGATGACATTAAACATGGCAGTTTTTTTTATAAGAATACACCAAATAAATTTGACAAGTAATAAATGAATGAAGCTTTCATCATCATTAAGAATTCCATAGAATTGATTAAATCTCTGCAATTATTGTTGTTTTTACCCAGAGATGAACAAAGTGTACCATTTTTCTAATATTTCTTATATTGACAAATTACATACATTTTTTATTTGGATATTCATGTATGATTTTTCGTGACAATAATAAAGTAAAAGGTAATAAGTTTTCTGAGTGATTGAGTATAAGATTTCTACTTGAAAATAATATTTTAATGACGGATCATATATCCACGTTAAGCACCAGTATCCGATATATATGTCTCGTCTGTGATATACATGTTTCATAGCCTCTGATATTCTTTAGAAATGGTATTCATTTTCGCCCATGTTTTCTCCTTTGCCTTATACTAGTATTTATTGTTATTATTGTAAATAGTATTTTACCTGCATTTGTAAACATTACTGACTGTCAAACATGTAAATGTTAAAATTACAATTAGGTCCCTATATGTTTGCCTCTATCTAGTGGCGTCTTTTTAGCACCATAAATTGCTTTTTACCGGATCTTTCCCTCGTTTAAGTCAGTTCCTAAACTGAATGGATATATGAAGCTAATTATTGCCATAATTATATTGAATTTTGGTTAAATGTTAATTTTATTGCATTGCCATTGTAAGGAAAGAATCATTGATACACAATAATGAATAGGAGTTCTCTCTTAAAAAAAAATCAACAATGACAAAGCGTCTGTGTATTTAACGTTAACATCATAATAATAAAAATATAGTGACAGGTCAAAAGTTCACACTCCTGTATGCGCGAAAAAAGGGTCAAAGAGAAACTCAGTATTCATGGATGTCTTATTGCATTGCTATATCAACTACTCATGGTGAAAATAACACTAGTAATTATTATTGACCGCAGAAAATAGTTCCCTACGGAAAATTTATGCGCACTTGCGAGTCTTCGGGCAAATACTTGATTCTACATCGGTCTTCATTACTCACAGATTTTCAGGAATATAATTGCATTTGTTCGCTTGCTTCTGACAGCTTTTCGCAATTACAAACCTTTCTTATCACCTATATAGTTTAGTTCATTCACTAATAAAGTCATTTGCAAGTCTACTTTAGATTCATGTTTTTGTTAAACCGTTTAGAAGGATGTCAGATCACCATTAATTAAAAAGAAATTTATTGTTATATTTTCTACGTTATATATTTCTGTTTAGCAGTTTTAATTATTTGATTCATTTAAAATTTTACAATATTATTTTTATTTAAACAACTGTGCGAAAGACATTTGCACTACGATTTTAGTTAGTTTAAATGGTATTAATTAACTAAATGTAAGTTCATGTTTTAAATAGGCAAATAATTAAAAAAAAATAAAGTTTTAATTTTGGTATAACTTATTAATTTATAAAGGGGTATCAATTCAATTGTTGTTTGGTTGTTGATAAAATTGGTATGATCATAACATAACGACTCTTTGACTGTAATGCTTCCCGGCATTTTTGTGTAATTTTGTTTTCTTCATAAAGATATTTTATTTGCATTTAAATTGTAATGACATTTCTTGTAGCACAAAATAGGTTGCTGATACAGCTTTACCACATAGTTATGGTTGTAACAAAGGCTATGCTGTTGCAGCTGACGCTGTTGCCGATGATTGATAACATCAGACTGAAGTAAACGAAGGTAAAAAGGATCGGGCTATTGTGTGTATATATACATTCTTCTAATATAATGTTAAATAATGATGAAGTAAACAGGTGGGGAAAAAACAAGAACCTGGCAAAATTGAGCAGTAAAACTAAGTTCTCATTAATCCCACAGGAGACGTAGTGCGACTAAGTGGTGAAATGTTTATTGGTTAAATACAAAGTATGATAGATATAAACAAGCGTTTTTTTTTAATTTTCTATAAAAGATTAATGAAATAAGGAAATAAAAAAATGTCTTTTGTAAGCTCGTTTTAAAAATAACTACATTATTGAATCGACTCTGAATTGCCATGCGAACAGACTTCTTAGTAATTTGAAGAACATCATTAGAAATTTTATCATTTTCCCAAAATGACACGTCCATTCATGATCAGAATAATATAAAACTTGAGATGCCACTTTGTTGAATCAGTCGTTACGAAAAGAGGCTAACATAATACAAGGTGTAATTTAACACAGAAATACTTTTCTGTGCTGCTATTACGCAACGATAATTAGTTTTGATGTTTCGAAACCAGTATTTTTTTTTAAATCGTGATTCAATTCAAAAGTTCAATTGTAATGAAATTTTGTCAATCGCTGATGTACAGTGATAAAACACGTCAGGAAAACAAACGAAATGGGGCATAGATATACAACTTATTCAATAAAACTTACTCAACTAGTCTTTTCAATTAATAAGGGTATATAAGTAGTGCAAGTATTGTTATAGCTACAAATTTTTAATAGTGTTTTTGTACTATAAATATACTCGCTCGAAACTTTTGAAGACTGACGCTGATGTGATCTTGAAAAACATAAATAACGGAGTACATTTCTTAAAATCTTGTCGTGAAGGCATAGATAGATAAACATTAAATACAGATTGATTGGTTTGATGAAGGTCAAAAGGTCATTATCGTAGTAGTGAATGAATGCCATGTGGCATAAAAAAAAGCTCAATTTAGTTGTATTCAAGATTTTCTAATTTATTCATCTAAAAAAACATAGAACTATACAATATACAATGAGATGAAGCATGTAACCAAAGTCGTAGGTACAAGTTGATAATTGGTGATTAACCAAGCAAAAAATGACAGTAAAATAAAATTGATGAATAAGGAATCTTTATTTCTATGGAATGCCCTGGTATATTCATCTTTGTATTCATGTGTTATGAATAAACGCCTTTTCGATTTGTCAATGACATATGTAATGAAAATTTTTGAAATGAATACTGTAAAGAAAACATCTCTTCTTTGCTAAAGTAAACAAATTTGATGGATGCATGATCCGATTTATGTTTTCCCAGTACATCTGGAAGACGTTAAAGGAATTGCTTAGGCAAAACTGCGTGCCGTTGTTATTACGAAGTACATTTTCCATGTGCGAGTTATGCACGGTCTTAATGACAAGAGAAGAACAACAAAATATAAGTACGTGCAAATGAATGTAGTTGTCATGGTTAAAAAAGGCTAAATGAAATTACTGTTGTATTGGGTAACTAAAATTTAGTGCCACATAAACGCATTTCAAAAAGATTTAACAAATAGTGATAAACAGAATCCCGCAAGAAAGCCCAACACGGCAAAAATGTTGTAGGCTCGGTTTGATTGAGCCTGTTCATGGACGGTACTGGAAAGTGCAAATCCACCGTCAACGCCTCCTAGCACCGGCTTAAGCAGAATCCAACATTTGAACACAGAAATGGTGAAATTTTGAATTTAGAAGCATCAGCAGATGTGTTCATACGGCAGTTAACATGGGACCTTCAATGTGACCCAGTAGTGTCATTCCATGAAAAGTGGCGTATGGTCCCAAAGTAAAATAAAGCATTAAAGTTTACGATGATTGTAAGAGAAACAAAATCGGTGACTGACGATTTTTCTTTCGGCGTTGAAATATGTAAACCATTGAAATGTGTTCTGTTTATGATAAACATGTAGTAATGTATAGACAAATGCTAGAGAATATAACGCTCCTGACCTCCTAGCATAATATGATCCCATCATGCAGTCCCAAACAATGTAGTGTCTTTGTCAGATTTGTTTGTGGAGTGATAAAATAATGCTAGGATATCCTATGTGGTGTGTAATGGTATTTTTTTATCAAAATAAAAGAAACAAGTCTTCTTTATTTTTCTTAATGTCTTGGAACAACTTAATAATAATAAAAAAGGAAAAGCGAATATCAAATATAATTAGTTTAGAATAATGTGATACAATTAGATATTATTTTGCTTAGATAAGAATCATGTTATATCAAAACTTTATAATACACAAATTTTAAAGATCATTTTAGAATGATTTGATACAACCATCCATTTATATTGAAGTAATTAGAGGAGTAATATATGTCGTGGGATACTTAAAGTTATTAATGTTAGGATTAATATATTTCTTATTATTTTGCAAGGAAGAGCGTATTATTATAATTATTTTATTATTATTATTATTATTATTATTATTGATGATATTATTATTATTGATATTATTATTATTATTATTATTATTATTATTATTATTTTTATAATAATAATAATAATAATAATAATAATAATACTTATTATTATTATTATTATTATTTTATCATTAAAGTAAGAAGTATTTAGACTTAATTGTAATAAAAAAAAATCTGAAATGGATGAAAACATATCATCTAAAATGTATTTTTCAGTAGGTGTAAGATTTTCATGAATGGCACTGTATTAATTTCAATACTTTATAGGTAATAATTTAAATTAGTAGAAATAGTTCCAGATAATTACATCCATTATAATAACTAAATATAATCATTCAATGTTAGTATCGTTTTGATCAGATGTATTGTAATTATAAAGTCTAAATTCAAATGTATCTTTTTAGTAAGTTACACAAAATTTGGTTTAGAAGTGACAAAGAATTCACAAATGAATAAAATAAGCCCAAAAGAAATATTAAATTAGCAAATAATCTCCTCACATTTCAAGCATGTTCCATACTTCCTGCTATATTACGGTTTGATGCAACGAATATATTGTTACAATGTGAAAACGTTGCCAGATGAACGGATAATGACATGTTACCTATTGACAACGTTATTGTTAGTGTTGTAGATAATGTGTTAATTGATCAAATAAGGTGAACAACGTATCTTCCAATTCTTATTATTGTCATGTTGATATGGAAGACACCTGAGGTCTTCTCCCATCAGTTAAGCTGGAACGTCGCCACATGACCTATTATGTGGTCGGTGTGACGTAAAACCCAATTAAAAATACTAAAATCTTGATATGAAAGCTAATGTACCCATAAAGGTGAATGACAGTGGCACGAAAATTGATTTTGCACAGTCGTGTTAACAATTTCATTAAGTATTGTTCAAATAAAACCTAGGAGACTTCATGTTTCATTTTTTTACATTTTAACATATTATTCACATTGTAATTGATACTTTTTTTAAGATATTGTTATGTATGCAACTTATTACATGTATATAATTTATATATGACCAGTTGGTATTTCCAATATTATCATTGTTCTATTTTTAGAACATTAACTACATGTATGTACTAGAACTTTCTTAACTGTTGTAGAAAACTCATGCATTATATTTAGATAGAAACTTCTGGAATGTTCTTTATTGTTGAAGTTGCTAGATTATGATTACTTGAGAACATAATAGACCTTTCTGGAATTTTCTTAGTTAATATATATAAATTGACATTTTTCATTACCTTTACCTTTTAAGTCATCAGTGATCTATTAAGTCATCAGTTACCTTTTAAGAAATCAATATATTTGGAGTATTATTCAACTTGGATATTAAGTGAATTATTGGAGCTTGGATTTTAAAATAAATTATTCTTGTGGATTTTATTGTGGGAATTTATTCTAAAGTGTTCTTGGATTTAACTTGGATTTAACTGTGCTATTCAAAAAGGATCATTCCAGGATCAGACTAGACATTTGTAATTTTCATTTTTATTTGGACTTCAGGTATTTGTAAACATAAATTGTTATTTTATTTTTCTTTAATAATTTTTCTGTAATAAATTTGTTATTGTTACAAGTTTGTTGCTGGTTTTTCTTTCTCGTTACGCCTCGCTCGTAACAATATAAAAACAAATCAAGCAATAAAGTTGTTTACGAAACATCCATGCTTGGTGCGCAACTACAATTATTGTACAGCGCGCAGCAATAAACATGTGAAAATAAATCATTTGAGGGGGCGTGACGCGATTCAATACACATGCCGTCGTCTTGAACTGTGTTGAACAAGAAGTAAAAGTTTTGAAAAGGAAATAATAAGCTTCAGTTATTAACAGTCAGTTATTTACAGTCCGAGAAAAACATCAGAAAAAGAGGTCCCGAAATATAAATATGAATTTTGACCCCGCCCACTTCTATACAGGTATTTTATATATTTTTATCTAAAAAAAGTACCATGTGTTACCGATAAAATAAATTTAATCTTCCCGTATATTTTGTCTCGTCTCCCAAATAAGAATATGTTGCAACGACGTCTATGTAAATATGTAGAATGTAATGCGTTTTCCCGCAGGAAAAAAATATTAATATTGATAAGTGTTTGGACACAAACCGTGAATTATTTTCAACAAATCTCTCAAAAATGATATTTATTTCCTAAGAAGTTACAGTAAAAAAGTAATGTGCCTTCAAAGAAGGCTTGTTTGTTCAAAATGAAACATTCTTAGACACTAATGATTATCTTTTTCACATTGAAGAGTTATTTGCATATCATTTTCTACAACGAGAGTGGTTTAATGTTCAAATTAAAACTGTTTTTAATTTATTTTGAAACTCAAGCACGAGTTCAAAGGTTCACGCAATTGTTTGTGAAGTATGGTAATTATAATATTCTCGTCATTCATTCTTTTATTATTCTATTGATAAACCAAAATTAATATATTTATGATTTAACCTTTGCCGTCGCACGGGTATACTACAAAATATCTTAATTTCACTGGCAAATGACATAAATAGTAATTTTACACGGTCTCCACTATAAATATAACAAAATATGCATCTGGTACAGCGGAATACTATCGTAAAATAATTTTACTGAAGTATAATTAATCAAGGATGTAATGAATTTTCAGATTTCAATGAAAAATAGTTTGTGTTAATAACATTTATATAAAAATTTTAATAGTAAAACAAATGATAGTTTTTATAAACGAAATAACATAAAGCGGGATTATTATGAGCACAGGACGTAAAATGGTAGGTTAGTTGTTATCAACACATGAATTAAAGGTTTGCCAATGTTACATCTTTTGTTTATTATTACATTACTTTGCGTAACTAATTTAATTTTCTGTTAAAAGTATGATCAGCAAAGATGAGGATTCATAAAAGGCAATGTTCTATGCATATTTTACTGGTAACTTTCAGGAATTTGTTTGTATTAACATTAGTGCGAACTTGAGTATGCGCATTTCTTCATTGCACGAAGAACGCGAAAATTTGTACAACCCAAACAAAACTGATTTTACTGTACTTGAGCAAATTTATGATTTGAACCGTTGGACGAATGCCGCACGACAAAGGTTAATCGTAAAAGATATTTCAATCGAATTTGGAAATATCATTGACCAAAGGCAAAAAAGAAAGGTAATGCCGTATGGGAAAAGGTTGTTCATAAATATTGATTCACCTGAATTTGAAATTACTGAATGTAAAAATGTTGAAAGGAATCATGTACATATAGCTGCATAATCATGTGTTTGTCAATTAATCTCCTTGCATTGTTCCACTTTCGGCTACTTTCGCTAACGCGTTCAAGGGATTTGCTCTTGTCATAATTTTATTTGTTTATAGGTAATTTTATAACGCGGATACAGTATATTTTAGATAATACTACTTAATGAGTAGGAAATTACTCTTCAAATCATGGCTATAAGTTCCGTTTCCATAATGTTAACATCATTAAAAAGACCTGTCAAAAGTTCAATCTGGTATGAAATAAAATAGAATTTAGAGAAACTCGATACCAATGTTTATATGTCAACACTTCATGGTGAAATTATATAGTAATAAAGTTATCATTGTTGACCACAGAAAAAAGTTCCCTGCGGAAAATTTATGCGCACTTGCGAGTCTTCTTGAAAATACCTGACTACATTAATCTTCATTACTCACATATTGTCAAGCCGATAATGAGATTTTGTTCGTTTGTTTCTGACAACACTTACGAACACAAATATTTCTTATCGCCTATATCTCGAGCTTATCCGCTAATTTAGACATATGCAAGTCTGTTTAAATTTTAAGATTCAGCGTAAAAACTAGGTCATCTCCTTTATTTTTGGTGGGGCTGTAAGTTGCCGTTTTAGGAAAAAATAAAATACCGCACGATAAGATTTAACGCACAATTAGATGCTACGGGTACAATCCCCACAAGAATGACATTTGAATTATATTTAGTCCATTTTTAACATTATCAATTTAATAATGAAAATTCACTTGTTTACAGTTATATATTTATTTATGGGCTGTTATAGCATTAGTTGTTTGAATGGTGATATTATATATGAGTATATAATGGTTTGATAATGCAATTGTACTGGATAACAACAGTTTTAATAATGGCAACGCTATTTCAGATCTTGATGAGGATACATAGAATCTGATTAAAAGAAAATAACTTTAGAGTTTATCGGAACATGTTGTTAAAGTTTTTATACTGATGTTTATTGTTGAAGAAAACATGTAGAAAAACACGCTCATAAAATTCCGACAAAAAGCTGGCAAAATTAGGCGACAAGTGTGTAGAAATAAGTACTCAAAAATCTCTCAGGGGAGGTTATTATCTGCCTTTTAAAGCGTTTTAGTGGATAAATCTTTGTCGGTGAGGAAATTATATATGCTGGACATAAACATCTGAAAGCGGTCGTTTATTTTCTTGCAAAGACAAATTAATTAAGAAAATAAATATTTTTTGTTCAGCTTGGTGTCTACATATTTCAAATTTTCAGTTATGACTTTATTATTGAATGAACGTTGTGTTGCCATGCCAACATAAAACTAAATTGTTTGAAGTACATCATTAGAAATTTAATCATTATAAATAAATATATTATAAATCTCGGCATGCAACTCCGTTAAATCAACCGTTATGAAAGAAGGCTCACATAATATAATATTTACTTTTTGTAAGTAAACTTATACGTGTTTCTTTTGCTGTTACAATGAGCTTATTCATTTTTATTTTAGATCAAATATTAAAAAAAGAAATTCTAATTTATATGAGAAGTACAATTTATAGTATAAAGTTAATAATAATAATAATAATAGTTCATAATGAAGACAAATGGTCAAGGACGCTACAAAACAGCGTAATACTGTTCATTTTACTCTTATTACGTTATTATTTAAAGAAAAATATTTAACATATCATTAAGGGTTCACTGTATTGTTATATAAGCATATTTATTAATCAGTATTTCTTCTGTTTACATACAATAACAGTAAATAGTAATTAGATATACAATGTATAAATATGTTCCCGTTGCGGCAATTTCTATTGAAAGTGAAATTTGATAGAGTTTGTGCTTTTAATACATTAGAACAAATGACTCACTGAATCTATTTTTAATTTGTCTATTTTTGGTATAATGATTTAACAATTAAACTATGAGCACTGTAAATCGCAGTAGAATGTGTTAACTATCGTACACAACCATGAAAATAATTGTCTGCTCGGTTAAAAAAAATCAAAACATGGAATATCTCATAATTCGGAGAACAAATCACCCAAGATAAACTGTCTCATACTAAATCTTTATGAAAATCTTAACTAAAAACAACAAAATATTTGAATCTGATATCCCTATACAAAACGCTAACTGTTAATACTGTTTACAATAAGGATGTCTATTATTTTGTATAGCTGCAGCTAGACGTTTGTAATTCGAGAAAGAGACGGACATTTATCCTTATATTTTATGAAAAACTGACGCTGCTACTCCTGGAAAAAAAAACATTCTAGCAATATAGAAAATTTCTCCCTCTTGATGTTGAGCATTTATCTTTCGTGAAGATCACTAAACAATAAAAATGATATTCTTCAAGTATATGAAACGTCAAAAGGTCATTATCACAGTAGCGTATGAATGAATGTCACGTGACGCAAAAAAGCTTAATCAATTGGTATTCAAGGTTTATCTATTTGTTCGGAAAATCTACCAGAATACGCCTAATGAGTATTTATCATGAAAACTGCCATTGAGAGCAGTGGTTGTTCGATCGGTTAGAAAATAGACCGCTATACTGATAAATGCGATTTTA
This sequence comes from Ruditapes philippinarum, assembly GCF_026571515.1. NCBI lineage: Eukaryota > Metazoa > Mollusca > Bivalvia > Venerida > Veneridae > Ruditapes > Ruditapes philippinarum. The sequence continues at coordinate 654 of NW_026856618.1, read as the reverse complement.
TCATTTTCCAACTTCACCTCTAAAAATTGTAATAAAATCAAATCAATATTGCAAACATTGTTATTCAGTCAGTTGCATGATAAACGTGATATCACAGGGCATATTGTTGTTCGGTCACACTAACACTTATAAAGGTCATGCATGGCCTATTTAATTTAAACAGCCACCGGAAAATCTTTGCACCACCGGGATAGTGGCAAACTTCACTACCATTTATACTTGCCCTAAACACTCAAAAATCATTTCATCCGATAGATTTAATGCTAATTATTAATAATTGACTTCATTTAAAGCTATTTTCAATTTTTTTCTTATCAAAAAATGTATTTTAAAAAAATTGTCCGGGCGGAATTTCATGTATTCCAACCGGAATTATGCTGTCCGGGCGGAATTATTTAAATTCCAATTGGAATTTATTCCAACATTATTATTTATTCCAACGGGAATTTCAATTTTTATGAAATTGTCGAAATACATAAACACATGCTTAATATGTATTTGTATGCATTTTCTTGTTGAAATAACGTCTTTTTAAGCATTTTTCGGAAAATCCGATCGGATTTTTTTCCATTAAATTTAACTGGAAAAAAATCCGATTGGAATAAAACCCAACTGGACATTATTCCAATTGGAGTTTTTTCCAATACTTTTGGG